>NW_027206257.1:6572500-6772500 GCF_024711535.1 Dipodomys merriami
GAGCAGAGAGAGGAAGAGCACGGAGAGGGCAGGGGAACCCGTGGCCGGGGGGGGGGGAAAGGGCACCACACCGCACCCAAAGCGCGAGGGCACCGCATCACCGACACCCCGCCCGCCGGCCCGGCGGGCACGGGAGCGGCGGCGCGCACACACGGACGGGGAGGAGAGCCAGGCCCCTTCCCCGCCCGGAGGCGGCGCGCCGACGTCCACGGTCCAGCCGGCCAGCCGGCCGGGTCGCGCGTGGCACACACCCGAGCGGCCAGAAAGCCGGGGGTGACGCGCACAACGCAACGCACGCCACACGGCCACGGGGTTTTTCTCCGCCTCCCTCAGAAGCCGGCCCGAATTCACTCGCTCGCACGGACGCGGGGGCCGAGCGCACAACGACCCGCGCCACCGCGGACCGGCGGTGCCGGCAAGGGGTCGGGGGTCTGCGGCGACGACCCGTCGGCGACAAGTCACCGGCCAACGGCGGCGGCCGGAGGCGGCGGCAGGGACCCCGGGAGGCGGGCGACACCAAACCCAACGCACGCGAGCACGCTCACGCGCGGACACCGCCGGCACAGAGCGGACGGGGCCAGGCACGGGAACCGGGGTCGCGCCGGGCACGCGGCGGCGACACGCCGGGAGAGCACAACGCCCCGGATCCGGGACCGGGGCGGGGGACGAAGCCACACGGCTCGAGACGGAGGAGACGATGCGGGCAAGCCTCTGGCACGGCGAGCAGGAGGGAGGCGCGGGAACCCGGGACGACATCGCGCAGGCACGCGAGGCGGCGCCCAGCGGGAGGAGACACGTCACGCCGGCTTCGGGCCCCCGGACGGCCAACTCCCGAGCGAGGGACGCACGCGGGAATCTCACCGCCACCGCCCCCGTGGCGTACCGGCGGTCCCGCTGGCAGGAGCCCTCGCGTCGTGAGCAAAACCGATCCGGGAAGACCCTTCAAAAGCCACCGCCGCCGCGACGACGTGCCTCCCCCACACCGGGAGAGCAGCCTCACGAGCCGAGCGCCGTCCCCCCCACCAAGAGAACACACCACACACGCCCAACTCGACCGTCCGCCGGTGGCCGGCCACCAAGGCCAAACCGGTGAGGATCGCGGAAGGCTGATGCGGGTGAGGAGGGCATGCCGGAAGCCCAATAAGAGCAGCGGGGAGGGTCATCGGGTCGGGTCACCGGGGTGAGAGGCGAGCGAGCGAGCGAGCGAGCGGCCACCCCCCCCCACGGGCGGGTGGCGCAGCCGCAAACCAGCGGGGAGGTGAGACCTTTCCGGGCACAGCCGGCACGCCAGGGAAACGAACGCGGGATCTCACCACCCCCAACTCCTGGGCGGTCCCGCGCAACGCCTGGGACACCGAGCCGGCCGACCAGCGGACCGGAAACCCCCACCGCGGCAGCGGCGGGCCCCCCCAAAAGAGGCCCGAGAGGGAAAAGGCAGCTCGCACACGCCTCAAAGACCCCGCGAGCGCCCGCGGAGCCACCCGCGCCAGCAGGGCCCCACCGCACCCATCCACACCGCCGGGCACGGCACCCATCATCGACCGCCTCTTTTTCGGCCGCGTGAGCAAGGGCCCACACACACCGGGATCCTCGGCTCCGGAGGGCCAGAACCCCCCCGAGCGGCACACCACCACGGGCACGGCGGCCCCGGAACACCGTGGGGCCCGGCACCCGGCACGGCGCCGTCGTCGCCAACGGGCGGCGGCCCACACAGACGCTCGGGAACAGCGTCGCCAGGGGCCGGAGGGGGAGGGGGACGGGACCCCCCAAAACCCCACGGCACCCCAAGCACGAGGCCGGGAAGCCACACACCACACGCCCTCGCATCGCGACCCAGCACAGGCTCCAGGCTCCGCCACTCGACACACCGCGCGCGAGGCAGGGGCGGGGACGGATCGGGAACGTCCTCCACTCACCACACCAGACGACGGCCCGGGAGAGGCCCCGCGGGACCCTCCCCCAGCTCGGAGGGGGGAGGCGCGGGCACGCAGTTACCAACGCGGGCAGCCACTAACGCTCAAAAGCGGGACAGGGAGCGGCAGGGCCGCGGGAGCCCATCGGGGGCGGGCCCCCGCCAACCCGGCAGCGAACGCCGCCTCCCGAACGAGGATCGCTAGAGAACCTCTCCTCACTCTGAGGGTGGCCCGCACCCAACCCCGACGGGAACCCCGCCGGGACCAGCACACATCAAAGGCGTCCATCCTTCCCACCACGGGTGGCAGGGAGGGGTGGGGCGGGGGGGGTCTGCGGCAGCAGCAACACCAACCCTGGTCGGTCGGCCTTGCCGTGCGGGGCCAGAGCAAGGTCGCGCACACGGGCGGGAAAGCCCGCACAGGCCCGGCTCGCCTCCCACTGCAACATCTCAGGTCCCCCGGTGCAACAAGAGCCAGGTGACACGGCAGGGAAGACAAGCCAGGACCAGGGCCGGCAGCTCATGCGGGGAAGCCACCTGCCCGGCGCAAGAAGGGAAGAGCGCTCCTCCTCTGGGGAACCGCCTCGACCCCCCCCCCAGCAGAGACGTCAATCTCTGCGATAACTTTTTTCTCACTCGCACAAGCCCCACAAACCCAAGGACGGCCGGGACACACCACGGGCAGCAGGCTGGCACAAGGCAACGGACAACGCCGGGATCGGGAACGACACCACCACTCAGCCTCAGGCACCTGAGAGAACCGACCGGGAGCGTTCTGGGAGCACCGCAAGAGGGCAGAGCGCGAGGCGCGGCTTTTCACACCACACAGCACGGGCAAGCACGGAGCACCGACCCTCCCTCTCCGCGGAGAGAGCCGACCCCCGTGCCGATAACGAGTCACGGGAAGAGAGGAGCAAGATCAGGGGCGCCCCCCCTCCTCCAGCGTGTACAAGTCCCCGACCTCACGGCGAGGGCAGGGAGAGCGCAGCCGGACCCGGTTGCCGCACCCCTGCCTCCCCGCACACCACCGGCGCCGGCACGGTGGGACGGTGAGGGCAGGGGCCCACGGGCAGAACGAGAAGAGCGGTCCCATTCGCCATGAATGTCCGTCCCTCGCCTGGCGCAGCTTAGGCCCGGGCCCGAAGGAGATCGCAACGTCACCACATCAATCACACCGAGGGGGCGGAGAAGACAGCCACACGGCACTCGGGAGGCGGTGGGGCCCAGGAAGCTCGGCTCCCGAGAGGGCCAACAGCCTGGGATAAAAGCGTAGCCAGGACAGACAACCTTTCGTGAGTAACGAGCGAGGTAAAAGGGAAAAAAAAAAAAAAAAAAACTTAAAAAAATAAAAAAATAAAAAAAACACCACGGGCTTCAGCGTCCCTGGCGCTCGGGATTACCAGGACACCTCCGCCGGGCACAGAGCCGAAAGAAGCTAGAGAGGAAAAAAAGAAAAAGAAAAAGAAAAAGAACCACGGACAGCGCTCGGGAGTAGCGCAGGTCAGCGGCCGACCAGGCCCGCCATCGGGAAGCGGCAGGTCGGGGGAGTTGGAGCTAGGGGCGATAGGGAAAAAAAAAAAAAAAAAAAAAAAAGCCACGGAGGTCGGACGAGCACGACGGCAGGACGGGGATGCCGCACACGCACAGGCAAGGCAAGGCAGGACTCGCCCCCCGCCTTTTCCTCCTCAAGCCGGCCACGGCGAGGGAAGCACACCGCGCGGGCCTACCTATGCACCCCAGGCAACCAACCACTCTCCTCCTCGGCGTGCCGAGGCAAGGGCCAGAATCCGGCACCGGGAGCGGGGGAGAGATCAAGGACGACGGGACTCACTCAGCCACCAACCAACAACCACCACCACCACCACCACCACCACCACCACACCCACGAGCCACCACAGGGGCAAGGCCTGCTCAGGGCAGCGGGAGCCCGGGGTGCGGGGGGAAGGGCAGGGGGACCCGGACCGGGAAGAGACGGGAAAGGCCCGGCACACAGCATCCGAGAGAGCCCCAAAAGACCCGCTGACAGCCACCGGGACACAGCATGCCAGCACCCTCCTGCAGGTACAAAATCCTCACGTCACCACGCCAAAACCAGCTGGTCACGCAGGGGCGACAACTCGCTGGCGACAGGGACCTCTCGGAAACCACATCGGGGACACCTGTCCCCAACACGTCCCCAACAGAGCCAGACACGGAACTCTCAGGGACAGCTGGTCGACCACATAAGGCGAAGACAGACGAAGAGAGAGGGCGGGAGCGGGGTCAGGGGACGCACCCGCCCCACTACCCCGGGTGCGCACGGGCTCACGGCACGAGCGGCACGGGGAGCCTTCCCCCGGCAGACGCGAGGCACCCACTCCGAGAGGCACCCAGCCACCACACCCACACCGCGCGGGGTCGGTGGTGAGCGCCCTGCCGCCAGCACGCACACACGCGGGACTCCCGGGCTCGGGTCCCCGACTCCCGAGGTGCTCCCTCCGCCTCGACTTTTCCCCTACGCAGGGCCCACCGGGCAAGTCCCCGCCATCGCGCACACCGCAGACGGTAGGTAGGTAGGTCCCGGCCCCGAGGCTCGCCTCGGCCGTGCCCACGGCTCCTCGCGCCGGAGAAGTCTGTCCTCCGGCCTCCGGGGCCGTGGAGAAGGCCGTGGAGGAAGGCCACACGGGGCCGGCGACCCAGGCCCTCGCGCCCGGCACGCGCCAAGCGCTCACTCGGAGGTGACTCCGACGACCATCCTATGTCGGGGAGGGGCGGGGTGTAGGTCCCGGCCCCGAGGCTCGCCTCGGCCGTGCCCACGGCTCCTCCCGCCGCAGAGGTCTGGCCTCTGGCCTCCGGGGCCATGGAGGGAGACCACACGGGGCCGGCGACCCAGGCCCTCGCGCCCGGCACGCGCCAAGCGCTCACTCGGAGGTGACTCCGACGACCATCCTATGTCGGGGAGGGGGGGGGGTGTAGGTCCCGGCCCCGAGGCTCGCCTCGGCCGTGCCCACGGCTCCTCCCGCCGCAGAGGTCTGTCCTCCGGCCTCCGGGGCCGTGGAGGGAGACCACACGGGGCCGGCGACCCAGGCCCTCGCGCCCGGCACGCGCCAAGCGCTCACTCGGAGGTGACTCCGGGGAGGGGGGGTGGTCCGAGTCCGGGCCGGGACCGGCCCCACCACCTAGCGGCTCACCCGGGGACCCTTTCCCCCGACTCCCGAGACGTCCCTCGTACTCTCCTTCTTTCGCCCTCAAAGACCAGAGTCCAGGGAGGGGAGGAGGACAAGGCGTCGGGCCCAGACAGAACTACGGGAGGGGAGGAGGACAAGGCGTCGGGCCCAGACAGAACTACTGGTCGACCCGACCAAGCCGCCACCCCCGGCACAGACCGGGCACGGAAGAGAGAGCGGCGACTCACGGCCCCACCCCGCGCTCGCCTGCGGGCGCAAAGTCCGACAGAACAGCCGCCCCGGCGCCACAGCGACACCACGGCGACAGTCGCGCCCGGCACCCGGTAGAGGCCGGGCCTCCGCCCGGCTCGCTGCCGCCAGACCTCCTCCTTCACTCGCTCGCTCGGCTGAGAACGAGGGGACTGTCATATCAAGGCGGACGCCAGGGGGAGCACGACAACCGCCTTCCAACGACCGACTCCACCGAGCCGCCGTACCCCGGATCGGCGCGCGCCGGCCGGCTCTGAGCTCCGGAGACACAGAACACGGAAACGAATCGCCTCACTCCCCACCGCCACGCACCGAGAGGCACAACCTAGGTCAGGACCTGCAGCCGGGTCCTCTCTGCGACCTCACGAACGACACCAGAGCCACCAGAGACCTAGACCGAGATCGAGCCGCCGCCGCCGCCGCCGCCAGCGACCAAAGTGAAACCAGGAACCAGGACGGGAGTCGCCCGAACGGAGCGGCCCGAACCCGAGAACCGGGAAGCCGGGATCGGTCCCAAGCAGGAAGGGGCGGCAAAGACGGCAGGCCTGCACCACGAGAGAAAACGAACCGGCCACCCGCACGACCTCCGCCGCCCGTGGCAAGACCCCCACCCCCACCCAACATGGCCAGAAAAGGGCAAGTGAGCGCTCGTCCCACCGTCTGCCCGCCCGTCTTTTTTTTTTTTTTTGGGGGGGGGGTGTTTGTACGTTTTGTTTTCTTTTTCCCCCAGATGGAAACCAGAAAGAAACAACAACAACAACAACAACAACAACAACAACAACAACAACAACAACAAAAAACTCCCAAAGATGGGTCGGCTCCAGCAAGAGACGAGCCCTCGGGAGGCACCCCGCTCACTTGTGAAAGTCCGCCGCCCGCCCGCCCCACAACACGCTCCCTCCCCCCGCCCCCACCCGCCCCCCCCCCTTCACAGGCAGGGAAAGGGCAGGGGGAAGGCCAGAGAGAGGTTTCTTCTAACACAGAGAGGGTAGGTACACGTCACGCACACAGGTCTGGAAACCCACGGTGACAGCGCCATGGGAAGCGTGAGTCCACTCACCCATCACTAAATGATAGGAAAGCCAAACGAGAGCCGCTGGCTGGGCAGAAAAGGCCTTTGACAAAATTCAACATTCATTCATGCTAAAAGCTCTGGAGAAAATAGGAATAGAAGGAACATTTCTAAAAACAATAAAAGCCATTTATGACAGACCAATAGCCAATATTATACTTAATGGGGAAAAGCTACAACCAATTCTCCTAAAATCAGGAACAAGGCAAGGATGCCCACTGTCTCCACTCCTCTTCAATATAGTCCTAGAACCCTTAGCCAGGGCAATAAGGCAAGAAAAAGACATTAAAGGGATCCGCATAGGGAAAGAAAAAGTTAAACTATCCCTTTTTGCAGACGACATGATACTATACCTCCCTCCACGATCCCTAAAAGTCCATCCCGAATCTCTTAGAAATCATAACTCTCTTCGTCAAAATAGCAGGATACAAAATAAACCCACAAAAATCAGTTGCCTTCCTACACACTGATAATGTACAGGAAGAGAGGGAAATAAAGGGAGCAACCCCATTCACAATAACCTCCCGAAAAATAAAATATTTAGGAATTAACCTAACCAAAGATGTAAAAGAACTATTTAATGAGAACTATAAAAAGTTAAAGAAAGAAATTGCAGAAGACACTAGGAAATGGAAAGACCTCCCATGCTCCTGGATAGGCCGACTTAATATAGTAAAGATGGTAATACTTCCAAAACTAATATACAAATTCAACGCAATTCCTATTAAAATCCCAATGACGTACATCACTGAAATACAGAAAACAGTCCAAAAATTCATATGGAACAACAAAAGACCTAGAATAGCCAAAACAATTCTAGGGGATAAAGACAATATGGGAGGGCTATCCATGCCGAACTTCAAACTCTACTACAGAGCTATAATAACAAAGACAGCATGGTACTGGCACAAAAACAGACCCGAAGACCAATGGAACAGAATAGAAGATCCAGAAATAAATCCACAGGCCTACAGCCAGCTGATATTCGACAAAGGAGCCAAAGACATACAATGGAAGAAACACAGCCTCTTCAACTGCTGGTACTGGGAAAACTGGGCAGCCACATGCAGAAAACTAAAAGTGGACCCCAGCCTATCACCATGCACCAACATCAACTCAAAATGGATTAAAGACCTTAACATTAAACCTGAATCTCTGAAACTACTGCAGGACAGAGTAGGAGAGACACTTGAACTAATAGGCACAGGAAGGAACTTCCTGAACAGAGTCCCAGGGTCACAACAAATTGGAGAGAGACTCGACAAATGGGACTACCTTAAAATAAAAAAAAACAAAACAAAAACAAAAACAAAAAAACAGCTAGCCTTTTCTAATAGGCTCTGCCACTCTCTCTGGAGCAGGATTCGGGGCATGAGGCGATGAATCTGAACCCGACACACAGGTGTTGGAGGGTAGAGGCATCTTCACTCACATGCCTGTGGTGGAGGACCTGGACCCGAGTGTGGCGGTGCACAGTGGGTGTGGGTGTGTGTGTCTGTGACTCTGTGTGTGTGTGTCTGTGACTCTGTGTGTGTGTGTGTGTGTGTGTGTGTGTGTGTGTGTGTGTGTGTGTGTGTGTGTGTGTGTGTGTGTGTGTGCGCGGGGCTGGGGGGAGGGCAGGTAGGGAACCCTAGGAGGAAAGACAGGGAGAGACAGACGAGGGGCCCCGGCCCAAACAGAGTGGGGGGGTCAGAGGGGCGATCCTATCTCCCGGGGGGGGGGGGTGAAGCATGGTTAGAACCCACAGGCCCGGCGGGCGTACTTCTCTTTGGAGTTCGCACTGGGAACATATGCGGGCAGAAGCGCCCCAGCACACACATCGCATCGCAGACGGGTAGAGAGGCAGAGCCAGGGGGTCAGGCATGGTAAACACTCTATTCCGTCAACACACACACACACACACACACACACACACACACACACACACACACACACACACACCCCTTAGGGTGTGTGTACAATATCCACAAGGTAAAAGTTTATTCATCCATTCCCCAAAGAAGAAGAAGAAGATTATGTCAGTTACAGGGAAGTAGATGGATGGACTGATGGACTAGGAGCGGGGGGGGGGGGGCAGAGGGGGGGGTGCCGGCGGCGGCGGAGAAGAACCTAGAACAGGTGATGCCAGGGGAAGACAGACCGGCGGAGAGACAGACAGACCGACCAACCAACGGCACCTGTTTTCTCTCCTACGTGGATGCTAGACCTAAACTATAACTGGACATGGTAAGCTACACAGCACTCCGGGCAAACAGAGTGTGTGTGTGTGTCCCCGTGTGTGTGACACACATACTGTCCTTTTGTCAGAAGGTGTAACTTCTCTGAGCATTTAAGATATTGCAGAGAAGACACAAGACGTAATATCCGTAAGTGGCACGACTGTGAACGTATTATAACAACCGGACGTGTGAGGACCAAAGCTGGAATTAGGAGGACAGAAATGTACCTGTCCTCACGCTCTGGGTCATGATCACAAGTACATTTGGTTTAGGATCTTTCAAAACACATCGATGTATCCTTCTGGACACGATGGTCTAGGACCACACTAGTCAATAGCCACTTCAAAGCCAGATCCGCGGTTGGATACGTTTCAATTGGCTTATATTGGTTTATATTGCAAGTGATTCTAGAGAAGACAGAGAAAAGAGAATAGAGGGGGATTTTCCCTTGCTATTGGGTGTGGGGTGGGGTGGAAAAGAAAAGATTAAGAAGGCCACAGATTGGATTCTTAGAGTGAAAAACCATGGTGAAAATGGAATGGGAAGGAAATTTACTCACCAATCATGTAATCATTGTCCTAGTTCTCCAGACAGGTTGTAATCTTCTTTTCAGTACTGGTGCTCCAGCCACTCTAGAAAGCATACATGTAAGCTTCCACTGGCGCTAGACTTTACGTACTAATTGTAGTCTTGTGCGTCTTTTCACAACCCAGCCTCTCAATGCCATAATAACAGATAACTGGGGAGCCACTTAAAAAAAAATAGCTTCCCATGGGCTGGGAAGGCGGCTCACTGGTAGAGCTCTTGCCTTGCATGCCTGAGGCCCTCGGTTGGAATCCTCAGCACCACATAAGCAAAAAGAAAAAAGCTGGGAGTGGCGCTGTGGCTCAAGTGGTACAGTGCTTGCCTTGAGTTGAAGAGCTGAGGGACAGCATCCAGGACCAGAGTTCAGGTCCCCTGACCGGACCCTCCCCGCCCACAAAAAAAAAATAGCCTCCCAGGAAACATTTAGTCAGCTTGCCCCGCCCACACCCAGAAGGGAAGATAGAGGGTGGGTGTTGCTAGTAGTGAGGCAGTTCCACAGGTAACTGAGATAACTTTTGTCTTGTAAATGTAGTCATGGCAACGAGTTGCAGTGTTGCTTAGGACCTTTTAGAAGAAACTGGAATTCCAAGAAGGACTGTTATCAGGAAATCTAGGCAGGAAGCCTCTCAGAGAACTATCTTTTGCAAAGGCCAAGGCCTAAGTTAATGAGTGCGTAAGATAAGAACACTGCAAGAAAGCAATCTTACGGTACTGTTCTATACATAATATATTAATAGACTTGAAAAATACAAGAAATCTCACATGGAAATGATTCATACAAAACAAAAAATTGAAATGAATTCTTTATTTCTTCTTTTCTTCCTTACCTTTTTTTTTTTTTTTTTTGGATGTGAGGATCGAGCTCAGTGCCTGGGTGTTGATATTTACATTTTCACTATTTTATTTTTTCCCCAAGGCAGCTACTAGTATACATTTTTGGGCAACAGCTCCACATGTGGTTTCCTGGGAAATCCTTAATCTCACAGTAGACTTAAAGACTACCCTGTTAGGCCAGCTTGGAAACGACCTTTACATTTCTCTCAGCCTTCTAAGTAGCTGTGGGTTACAGAGATGCGCCAGCTGCATAAGGCTAATGGGGCTCATTTTGTACAGGGGAAATTGTCTTTGATTTGGAACTGGAAAGCTGTGCTATGTATCTATAACAACTGTAGTTTCAGGTCTGTTGAAGGTTTCCTCAGGGCTGATTAGTACTGTGTAATGCAGGACCACAAGGCGGGCAGAATCACATGAGGTGGCACTGTATGGTGCCAGTAAAATCAAGAAGCTCTCACTACCCACCAAGTGTGATGGGTATTCCTTCCTTTCCCTGCCCTCGCCCAGAACAAGAGAACGACGGTGAGCAAACTCCATCTAGTGTCCACTTTCTGAAAATACCATGGTTGTGAATTCCAGTTTCCTCTCATGAAATGAATGAATCAAGGAAGGGTGGGGGTGGGTCAGTGTAGGAATTGAGATTAAAAATAATCATTGCAGGCACCATGAGACCAAAGTTTGAATTATAAGATTCTAAGGTATTGTATGAGAAAGACAAGAGTTTTGGGTCAAGGAATTATAAATAGAAACGAAAATGCAATCTGTGACTAAACAGGAGAGAAAATGACAAAATATTGGTTGGAGTTTTGAATGTGATTGGTTAATTCTATTTTGAATGGTGAAGGCCAATACTCCATTTTAACTCCAGCTAAACTATTGTATTGTAATTTTTTTTTCTTTTTTGTCGGTCGTGGGGCTTGAACTCTGGGCCTGGGCGCTGTCCCTCAGCTCTTCAGCTCAAGGCGAGCGCTCTACCACCTGAGCTACAGCGCCACTTCCGGTTTTCTGGTGGTTTATTGCAGATAGGAGTCTCATGGTCTCTCCTGCTCGGGCTGGCTTTGAACTGCGATTCTCAGATTTCAGCCTCCTGAGTAGCTAGGATTACAGGCGTGAGCCACCAGCTCCCGGCTTGTAAATCTTTTAACTTATGATTCTGTAAAAATTACAAACAGATGCTAACCCTCACAAAGGACACATTGTTAATTCCTCCAAGGGACAATCTGTCTTTATCTCTTTCTTTACTGTGTGGCTACACCTAAGCGTTTGGGGCACTATCACAGAACGTTTTATTTATATACGACTAGTTTTCTACCAGTTTTGAGCCACAGCACCATTTATGGGTGTCTCCTGCCAATGGTGGCTTTGAATCATGATACTCCGATGTCTCTAAGCCATCACTGTACCTAGGATTATAGGCTTAAGCCATAAGCACCCAGCTCAGAGACTAATTATGTTTACAGCAAAAATGTACATTTGGAACTGAGAAGCTACAGTATATAAATGACTGAGGTAGCAGCTCTACTACAGATTTCCTCAGGGTGAATTAGTATTATATCATGCAAGAGTGAAAACTGGCAGATATCAGTACTGTCATGCGTGCCTCAGTCAGGCAGAACACGGTGCAACCAAGGTATGGTACCAGGATAATCACTGATATGCCAGAGTCCAGCCATCACCAACGTTCTTCTCCCTCTCTAGGCAATGTTATGGTGAGCGCTCGCCACCTACTGTCCATTTTCTGCAACTACCCAGGTTAGGAATTCCAGTTGTCTGACAGGAAATAAGCCAGAGAATTCTTGTCGGTCCAAAGGTGGGGTAAAAGGCAGGGCACTGTAGGAATGCAACAGAGTTCCACAGAGGTGGAACCACAGAACTCAGTCCAAGATTTGATTTGTCTTCTGGGCTGCCTGACACTCTCCACAGATTATTCAAAGCAGTGGTATTGGTACCAAGCTAGGTAGCAGAGCCAGGAAAATAAGCAATTCCCTCTCCCCCTTAGCCAACCTCCCCTCACACTTCACAGAGAATAGGAAATGGAGGAAATAAAGGGAAAGAGGGGGCAATATGGGTTATAGATTGAGGTATGAAAAGCCACTTCATTTAGCTGATAACTGACATTTAATATGCCTAAATAATAGCAATGATCTTCACATAGTGATGACATATGATTTCAAATTAATTTATTGTCATATGATTTCGTGAAATTTTATCTCTTGAGAATACAGATGGAGAGAAAGGTAAGGATAAGGAAAATCTCTCTAACCTTATCTCTTCTTGCATAAACATTTAACATGTTCTGGAAAGGAATTACTAGAAAATACAGTACATTTCCAACAGAGAAAGAATTACACTATAAGTTGAAGATATGCCATCGTTGAATGCACAGCATTAGTAATGCATGCATGATGCCTAGGTTTGAGATAAAGACATACTAATGACATGTTAAACATACTCACAAACTGTATACACCTAATAATAGGATATCAAAATATATACAACAAATACTGCCACAAATATGGTTTGGGGATTGATGAGGAAGGAGAGAAATAAATAGAACAAATAAGGGCTGGGAAGATGGCTCAGTGGTAGAGCGCTTGCCTTGCATGCCTGAGGCCCTGGGTTCCATTCCTCAGCACCACATAAGCAAAATGAAAAAAGACGGAAGTGGCGCTGTGGCTCAAGTGGTAGAGTGCTAGCCTTGAGCTGAAGAGCTGAGGGACAGTGCTTGGCCCAGAGTTCAGTCC
This sequence comes from Dipodomys merriami, assembly GCF_024711535.1. Lineage (NCBI taxonomy): Eukaryota > Metazoa > Chordata > Mammalia > Rodentia > Heteromyidae > Dipodomys > Dipodomys merriami. The sequence goes on from NW_027206257.1 coordinate 6,585,283, forward strand.
CCACAACCAGCCTCCCCCCCCCCCGAAAAAAAGAGAAAAAGTCAGCCCGCCATTACATCACACCTGATCAACAATAGTACATAAGGCTGAGTAAGGCTGACCCCAAATCCCTCTTAACTTCAAATCACATAACTTTTCTTCACTCATTGCCTTTGCAATAAAACACAGGCCAAAGGATCCATGGTAGTCCAGACTCTGTCATCAGGTCACAAGAAGACAGACAGGTAGAGAAATCCGAATCCCACCTTGCTTTTGTATCATTCCTTTTCACTGTAAAAGGGCCTTACATGCCTTCTCCTGGTTCTAGCTACAATCCTTTTCTCCCTCTCAAGGACCAACTGCAAGAGCACACTGAAAAGGCTGTGGGTCTTTCCTCAACATGACCTCCTCAACAGGACCATTAATTGACCCCTACTAAGCATGCTGTGATTTTCAAAATCAATGACTACTTAGATAAATTTAAAGTGCCAATAAGATAGTAAAGAATTTCTAAATATAGTGATACAATACTTAGTAGTTCATGACTTATGACAAAGCAAACCAAAATCTGTTTTTATTTAATTGACATGTTTGTGTTTGGCTTTGCCACTCATGCTTTAAGTTGACCTTGAAGTATGGGATGTCTACAATTATAATTGTTTTTAAGGTGGAGGTATAGCTCATCAGTAGATAATCTAAGTTTCTGTTAGCAAAATGAGTCCCTTCCCATAGCTTTAGTCCATTCCCTCCCTTCTCCATAGCTTAACATACTCCCTTCCTAAGCAACACTAGGCCCACATAGTAAAGGCAGTACATAATCAACTTCCAACCCCCTTTACCTTGGGTTGGCACTTCTCTGGGACCAATACCACCATATAAGGCAACAAGAAACCCTTAGGGTGACCTTCAGATTTGGGCAGTTGCAGGACCCTTATCTACTAGGTGGATAGGAGGCATAAATCCTAGTCTGACATGATGAAGCCCCTGGCCCACACGTGGACACCAGGGTCTCCACCTCCTAGCACCTTCTAGCACCTCCTACACCTCCTAGGTTATATAGGTCACCCCAAAAAATAACCGGTGCTTCTTCTCATTCCTCCCTTGGGAGAAGGAGTCTTGCAGGCACTCTTTCCCCACAAATAAACCTTTCTTTGTTCTCTGTACCTTGCTGTCTGCATGGTTATCTGGCAAAGTATACTTAATATTAATTTTGCCATCAGTTCCTTTCCAAACACTGGAAAACCAAAAAACCAGACATCTATTTCTATATATGTGTACATATATATGAAGGCGTGAAAAGGTCAACAAGTGTATTATCAATCGTTACTTCATTTACAAAGAAATGAAAGCACAGCACAAATACATCCACGACTCTCTCTTTTAAAAACAGCTTTGATGTTCTACATAATCCATGCAGATTAATGAAAAATACATATTTTAACATGTACCCTTTCATGTTCCTGTCCACAAACGAATCTATTTGTCAGCGTAAGAATGACATGTACTATCTGACCAGGCACTAGGCAACCTAATTTTTATTTCCTATATATCCCAAACTTAAATCTACCAGGAAGTTATATTGCACCACCACCACCACCACCACAAAAGCTTAGATTTTCTCAGAAACACAGAATCACATTAAAAATTACCTTACAATTTTTCCAAACTTCAGTAGGTGGTATAAATGCTGCATGACTAACAAGCTGGCTATACATAAACTGAGGCCCCGGTGGGGCTTTTGTGTATTTCCTTCAACACTAGTTCCTGAAACCCAGGGATTCCATTCAATGGTAATGCCTGCAGGTTCTGGTCTCCATGGTGATTGGGCCCTGCATTCCCTCACATCTGGGTTTGCATTCCTGGTGAGCCAATCTGTGCGACCAAGCCACATCTACTGACCCAAGGAGAAGCCGTTTCGCTGAAAAGCCTCGGCTCCCGCAGGCTGCATGAACCTGTACTGAATAAAGCCTCACGCCATCGTGCTCTCGCTTGCACACTGGCGGCACGGGGGGCGGAGCCCGGCCTGGTGCTCGCGGGGAAGGGTGGCCTCGGGGCTCTGGCTCCGGGTAGCGGGGTCGTGAACGTGGCTGGCTCATGTCTGGGCACGGATCCTGGTCTAAACTTGTGGTAGAGAATCAGAAGCGCTGAGCAGCCAAGGCCAAGGCCTTGGTGGCACCATCCCAGGAGCTGGATCCGGTGAGTCCAGCACGCCATGCCTTATGGAAACATCTGGTGGGAGGTGGCGGATCCTCCACTGCCCCGTAAGCCCCACTGCACATGCGCAGCCCTGCCTCCTTCCGCGCCCCCCCCCCCATTGCCGGAGGTCAGGGTCCGGAATCGGTCCCCTAGTCAGGGTTGTCAGTGGCCGGTGCAGGGTGTGGTCGATAGGACCCGCTGGGGGAGCCGCCGGGCAGAGAACTGGGTCCTTCCGGGGCTCTGTGTGGACCGGCTCCGGGGGCGTTCGTGGGTCATGGGAACCAGGGTTCGGACCGCAGCACCTAGCAGCAAAGCGGGACAGCGAACAGCATCAGGAGATGGAACGGCCCCCAAGTGTGCTGGACACCCACACATTGTCAAGCCGCCTTCGTTGAGGGAAAGGCAGGGAGAGGCAGAGCGGCTCGGGGACAATCTTTCAAGAAATACCCGACTCGGTATCTCAACCGTCATGGGAAAAGCTGCGTAGATGAAATCGGAGGCAGGGGCTGGGCCACCGCACCCGCACCGGACCGCGGTGCCCGCAGCTTCTACGTCCCTCCTGGCCACCTCCTTCCGCTGCACCCTCCTCCTCTCCTTTGCCCTTTTATTAAGGGATGATAAGGATCACTCTTAGTGGAGAAGGACTGTCCTGAGAGCAGCCCAGGTCTCCAGGGCCAGGCCATTCCACGGGCTGGAGCTGAAACTACTGCGGTGCTCAGAGCTTGGGTGCAGTGAGCGCTGCTTCCCTCCAGAGCGCGCGCTCAGCGCGTGGGTATCATGGGGCCCAGGGTGTAGTGAGCGCCGCTTCCCGCTAGAGGGTGCTCTGGGAGCGTGCACATGCTAGGTTGTTCTGTCAGACTCCCTTCTCAGATAATGATTAGGAGAGTCACAATTAGGCTTGCTTCACATAAAACCTAAAATGAAATAAGTTCCATGCATGTATTGTAATGATAGGACTTGAAAAACAATTAGTATTTACCTGTTTTCTGTATGTTAATGGCTGCTTGGATAGGTGAGGTGAACTAATGTAGGAAAAGTCAGGGTGATAGGGTTAGAATGGGGTAAAGAGAAAAATGAAAAGTAGTGAAAGTAATTTTCATGATAGCGAGTACATATGAACAGACATTCCATGCTAATAAGTAGGTGATGAATGGTTGAATTAATTCAGATCATTCCTGTGACTTTAGGAATATCAAGGTATAGAGATGAATATGGTTCTGGGGGGAATAATTTTCAGCATTGTCAGAGACTAAGGCTTTGCAGGTAATGAGTATAGTTATTTTACACTACAAGAGTAATACCAAACCCACAGCAGCTTCACAGGCTATCAATGTGAGAATATTATTACGCATTGTAAAACACGGAGTAAAATGTGTGTTCAAGATTATTACAGTGAGCCAGGAACCGGTGGCTCATGCCTGTAATCCTAGCTACTCAGGAGACTGAGATCTGAGAATCGCTGTTCAAACCAGCCCTGGCAGGAAAGTCTGTGAGACTCTTGATCTCCAATAAACCACTAGAAAACCGGACGTGGTGCTGTGGCTCAAGCGGTAGAGTGCTCACCTTGAGCTGAAGAGCACAAGGACAGTGCCTAAGCACAGAGTTCAAGCCCCAGGACCAAAAAAAAAAAAGATTTCTAAAGTAGGCGATCATAAATAATGATGATATTATACTGTCAAAGCAGAGAGGAAGAATGTGAGACCGGAAACATCAGAGCTCAACATACAGAGTAGCTACCATTACAGGCATGAAACACCAATGCCCAGCTTAATAAGGAATTTATTATTATAGAAATACTTAAGTAATTGTACAAAGAACTTCAATTCAACATATCAGTTTGTGAGTGCAATGTATCATTACATTTACTAATAGTATTTTATGAAGTTGATGTACAAAGGGTTTTAATTTCCATACTTGGGATCATGAGTACAATGCATGTGATAGATGTCACCTGTTTTATCATTCTTGTCATCCCTTCCCCAGCCCCCATCACCTCAGTTTGTCTAGTTCCATTTTCACACATTCACATTGACTATCATGGCTACATTCATCTACCCTTCCTGTCTTCACTTGTCTACCCCAGTTTCCTTGACATTATCCTTCCTGAATATACTACCCTGTAGTTCATGGTTTTGTGCAGGGTCCTATTTTCCTTAGAAACAGCTATTATTCCAAGATCCATGACTTAGTGTGTGGTCAGGGTCAACATTTCACTAGTATGTTTTCCTAGGTGGTCAGCTTTCTACCCAAGATAGAAGTCCTGTGGGTTTTGTTGTTGTTTTTGTTGTTTCCCCAAATCTTTGCATTTTCTTTTTATTTATTTCTTGCTCTTTCTTTTTCCTTTTCTTTTGTCGGTCATGGAAAAACACTCTGGGCCTGGACCCTGTCCCTCAGAATTTTAGCTCAAGGTTAACGCTGTACCACTTGAACCACACTGCCATTTCCAGTTTTCTGAGTGAATTATTGGAGACAAAAGTCTCACGGCCTTTCCTGCAAGGGCTGGCTTTGAAGCACGATCCTCAGATTGCGACATCCTGAGTTAGGATTACAGGCAGGAGCCACCTATGACCAGTGTGTGTGTGTGTGTGTGTGACCAGTGTGTGTGTGTGTGTGTGTGTGTGTGTGTGTGTGTGTGTGTGTGTGTGTGTGTGTGTGTGTGTGTGTGTGTGTGCGTGTATGTGTGTGTGTGCCCCAGTCCTGAGTATTGAATACTGACGCTTGAATTCAGGGCCGGTGTTGTCTTTGAGCTTCTTTTTTTTTTTTGCACTCTGCCACTGGAGCCACACCTCCACTTCTGGATTTGTTTGGGGCAAGTTTCTGGAGTATCACAGATTTCCTGCCTAGCCTGGCTTTCACCCTTAATCTTCATATCTCAGCATCTCTAACACAAAGATGAAACTTTAATAATAGCAAGCTATCATGTGACAGATGCCAATATATTAGGTTTCCTACACAGACTACTGAGTTCTCAGTATCTCTAATGTGAGTTCAGACCTCCAAAACAGCAAGCAATAAACCATCATGACTGTCTCTGGGAATATACAATTTTTAAAAATATTCAATTACCAGCTGGGTGCCAGTTACTCACATCTGTAATTATTGATACTCATGAAGCTGAGATCTGGGGATTGCAGTTTTAAGCCAACCTGGGTAGGAGTCACTTATCTACAATAAGCTAATCAGAAAAAACTGTGTAGTGGCTCAAGTGTTTCAATGTGGCTCAAGTGGTAGAGTGCTACCCTTGAGCACAAAGAGGCTCAGGGACAGTGCCTAGGCTCAGATTTCAAGACTTGGGACTGGAAAAACATTCTTACCAGAGCTCCCACAAATAACAACTACCTTCCTTTATGATGAAGGTTTACATTAACTATATTTATTCTCTGTACCAATAGCAAATGCCACCTTATCTTCATAAATCAAGACTTGCTTCAAAAATTCTATTTTGTAAAAATAGAAAAATGAAAAATTCATAAATCAAAAGTGGCTTACATTAAACAAACAAGTTTCCGCCGGGCGCTGGTGGCTCACGCCTGTAATCCTAGCTACTAAGGAGGCTGAGATCTGAGGATCTCGGTTCAAAGCCAGCCCGGGCAGGAGAGACCGTGAGACTCCTATCTCCAATAAACCACCAGAAAACCGGAAGTGGCACTGTAGCTCAAGTGGTAGAGCGCTCGCCTTGAGCTGAAGAACTGAGGGACAGCGCCCAGGCTCAGAGTTCAAGCCCCACGACCGACAAACAAACAAACAAACAAACAAGTTTCCAGAGCTCAGAATTCAGGGCTCAGCAGGAGACTTTGCTCCCACAGACCTAGGACTCACCTGACCAGTGCCTTCTCATATCCAGGAAGTCCAGAAGGATGTTGTAAATGATCATGAGGTTCATTAGGAATGTTACCAGGTAGGGAATAGTGCACTTGATTAAAGTCAGTAGAATTGGATGGGGTGATAAGCTGGGCTCAGAGCTCCTTCACTGACCTGAGAGTCACCTCGGTGTGGTGTGACTGACATAAATGGTCAAATGTAAGCTGTCTCTAGTAAATCAGAAATCTTGACAAAAAATCATTTATCAGAGGTGCAGGTAAGGGAACTACGATATTTTTCTATCAGTGCAGGACAGAAGCAATGGTGTTTTTTAAACATTTATTATTATTGTTGTTATTGTTATCTTTAGGTAATTATACAAAGAAGTTCCCATTCTACAAGACACTATATAAATACAAGGTGTCTGACAACATTGTCACTCATCCCTCCTAGCAATGGTGTTTTGAACAAGAAAAAATAATGAGTCAGCAGTGGAAGAATGCTTGCCTTGCAGGCATGAGGCATGAGTGGGGAGGTGCTGGTAGGAGGCAGATAGTGCTGGGCTTGGAACCAGAGTGAGGAGGGGCAGCTGCTAATCATGGCAAATCTGGGAACAGACAGCCAGCGGGGCGACCTAAGGACATTCACCTACCAGGGCCCACGAGAGGGCCACATCCAGGGCACTTGAAAGCAGGCAGGAGGGACCAGGACACTGCAGTCCTGGAGAGAGCCACTATGGACTCCCACTAGTGTGTCCTGTCCCTACAGACTGTCCAACAATGCAGTCTCACTTTATTCAGAAGGAACTGAGGAACCAGCTCAGGCCCCGATGCCCTGCCAGTCCCCACTGCCTTCTCAGGCCACCTCCCTTCTCTATCCTTTCCTCTCCCTCCCTCCTCAACCCACACCAGAATGGAAAACAGAAAACATTATTTTCAAGTCTTGTTTGTTATAAGATTCTTGAACATAAAATAAAGAACACTTGCAATAATATAAAGGGATAGCCCAATTAAAAAATGCTCAGTGCTGAACACCAGAAGTGCTGAGCTCAGAGCTGCTGATGGCTGTTGTACACCTGCCTGAACAGACTAACCACCACTCAATATTGCACAGTAAACTACAATCGTTTATGGGGATTTTCATCTACATTGTTTCAAAGAAGTTCCTCAGCAATGTGTCATCCCACGATGGATCATGCTGTCATCTTATTTAGTGAACATGCTGAGAGCTAGAGAATAACAGTTCAAAAGCAGCCTAGGCAGAAAAGTCTAGGAAATTCCAACTGCAAAACAACCAGCTAAAGGCCAAGCCAAAGGCATTTTTCAGGAGTTAGAATACCTCATGCTCTGCTATTGTAACTATGCAATCAAAGGTGTGCACATGTGCATCCTGCCTGGGAACACTGCAGTTTCTAGCTTCTGGGCAGCAGGACAGGGAGTTCATCTCTTCTTTACTTATTTGGTAGAATCTGGCTTTTTGTATAATTCCCTATATTCTCTATGTTTTATTTACTGATCATAGTGATGAAACTCAGGGCTGGGCACTGTCCCTGAGCAATTTGGTTCAAGGATAGTGCTCTGCCACTTGAGTCACAACATCACTTTCTGCATTTTGATGATTAATTGGAGGTACCAGCCTCATGGACTTTCCTGGGCTGAGTTTGAACCATGGTGCTCAGATCTCAGCAGCTAGCATTACAGAACCATGGGCATAAAACTTTTGTTAGAGGTTAGTCCTTATTGTCTTAGTGAAGATTTTAGCTGAGATGGAGTCAGAGGAGAAGGAGCAAATTCATCCTGACTGTCTGCTTTCAGAAAAACAACTTATTGCATTTAATTTTTCTATAAACTCTGCTCTGTTTCTAAAGAAACTGAAAACTTTTTATTTTTTACTTAATAAGCTGTGTCCCTGAGCTCTTTTGGTTGAGGAGTAGCATTCTGCCATTGGATCCATAGCTCCACTTCTGGAGCTATTTTGGCTTTTTTTTTTTTTGTCGGTCGTGGGGCTTGAACTCTGGGCCTGGGCGCTGTCCCTCAGTTCTTCAGCTCAAGGCGAATGCTTACCACTTGAGCTACAGCGCCACTTCCGGTTTTCTGGTGGTTTATTGGAGATAGGAGTCTCACGGTCTCTCCTGCCGGGGCTGGCTTTGAACCGCGATCCTCAGATCTCAGCCTCCTGAGTAGCTAGCATTACAGGCGTGAGCCAACAGCACCCAGCTTCTGGAGCTATTTTGGAAATTAAAAAATAAATTAAACTCGGTGGGGAAGGTGGCTCAGTGGTAAGTGCTTGACTTGCATGCATGAGGCCCTAGATTCGATTCCTCAGCACAAACCACATAAGCAGAAAAAGCTGAAAGTGGCACTCATTTGATATGGATGAGTTGGTGTCTCACAAAGTTTTTGCCCAGGATGGCTTCAAACCACAAATCTACTTCCTAGGTTTACAGGTGTGACCCACTATGCCATGGTTGTGGTTACTATCAATTGTCAACTAGAAAAGGCTAAGAAATGCATTAGAGGTTACTAATGCACAACTCTTGGTGTTTAATAGAGGCTATTTCATGAGAGCAATTATGTGCACTTTGCACATAATGTTAACTTGTAACACCCTGGAAAAAGCATTTGTAGACAAACATTTAAAAATACATGTAGGTGGTACCTTGTAGGACCCAGATTTAAGCAAGATGACAGGCTCCATGGAATGAAAATCGGTGTGCCTAGAAGTGGACTTTAAAAGCAGTTTCCTTTGCAATATCTTTTCTCTTCCTGCTTGATAAGCATCCTGATACACTATTATAGCAGCAGAAGTGGATAAGAGCAGAGAGAACTATCTTGAAACATTTACTTCCAATCTAAAGTGGACCTTCCTCTGACATCTGATGACAGGACAATGGTAGGCTTCCACACTTCTGTGGTTACTCAGTAGGAATACACTAAAGCCATCCCTCAATCAGATCCTGTGCTTCATAATGAAGAAACATGCGATGACCATCTTGCACTCCATTCACCATTTGAGAAAATGAAATCTGGTGCATTTACTAATAGATTGTGTAGTATAATAAAGTTTTTTAAACTGCAACAAATAAAAAATAAATTTATAAATTAAATTGAACAAAAAACACCCTAGAAAGTAGTGGTTTTGAGAAGAATTTGAGAGCTTGGCAGCAGTGGCACATGCTTGTAATCCCACCTTATCATATTACTGGGAGCTGGATCAATGCCTACCAAGGCAGAAAAGTGTTGTCCCCATCTCCAAGAAAACAAACAAACAAACAAAAAAAAAAAGAGTCCATGTGTCCTGGATGAAATCCCCAAAGGCTGTTCCTCAGAGGGTGATGTGTGATGCTGTGAGGATGAAATCTAACCTGTAGTGGAGCCCTCAGGGTATTGGTCATGTCAGGAATATGAAATGCCTGTTAAGGAGAATGCCTGAGGCTGGGAAGGTGGCTCAGTGGTACAGTGCTTGCTTTGCATGCATGAGGCCCTGGGTTTGATTTCTCAGCACTATATAAGCAGAAAAAGCCAGAAGTGAAGCTGTGGTTCAAGTGGTAGACTGCTAGCCTTGAGCTGAAGATCTGAGGACAGTGCCCAGGCCCAGAGTTCAGGCCCCACGACTGAAAAAAAAAAAAAAAAGGTAAATGTCCTGTGGCCTGCAAGTAAAAATACCATAAGGTGGGAATTTTCCTTTCTGATTGAGTGGAAATCTATAATCTGTGCCATTTTCCCTCTAGTGTATATGAGTTGTTTTTCACTTCATAGTGACTCATGCCTAAGAGTTTTCCTAGAATCGCATAAGAAAATTTAGTCTTAAAATTTTGAAGACTTTTCGATTGTTTACAGCCATGGGGAATTCTGGGAAATGGATGGACAAAAACCTACAAGAGCAAAGGTGGAATTTTAGGGTTATGAAGAACTATTTGGGTTCCAGGTTAATAAAGGTGGACTTGTGATGGATATGTTGAGTATTATTAGCATGAGTGGATTAAGAAGTAGCTAGGAGATTAGGAAAGCACTCCTTGGGTTACATTGTGTTATTGCAAGGAGGATTAACAGTGTGGATAGATCTTCACTCAATGTAGATGAACATTACCATCCCATTCTGGGAGCCTGAGAGAATAAATATCCTAAAAGGAGAATGCCAGGTACATCGATATGTTCTCATTCTCATTCTCTCCTCCATCTACTTCCAAGGAATCACTCAGTATGTGAGAAGGTTTTCTTATAAAAACTTACGTGTACTGAAAAATCCTGAAATTATAGGCAAAATAAGCCTGTCCTGCTTTAATTTGTCTGTATCAGATCTTCTGTCACAACAATGGGAACTCATTAAGACACTGCCACTCTCTGCCTTTTACTGGGAACCCTTTCCCCAGGAGAAGAACCATGACCATGAAGAGACTTGCTCTGGTCAGTTGACAGTATGTCACAGTGGCTGGTAGCCACACCAATGGTTCCCATCATTTCGCCAAGCCTAAGTGGCAAGTTGTAGGTTGAAACAGCATTGATGCTCCCCATAGCCTGGACTATTCCAGCTGCATCAAGCTGTCAGTGGTACTCGGGTCAGTGCTATGAGCCTTATGGCTGACTAGATGTGTTGCTCAGTGAGGATATCTTAGAATCCCCCATCTTGCTCCCATGTCTCACTTCTGGTCCACATGCTTACTCCTTCCAGTCATTCACACTGCCTATGTGCTTCTTTGGTTGAAAGCCTTTACTATTAGTTTGGGTCCAGAACTCTGGTGTACATGACAGATCATAGTTAAGGCAAGGGCTGTCCAACATGAATAAGTACCATGCTTGGGCCCCTTGCAGAATCTGCTTGGTTCAGACTCCACCATGCCCTATGTAGTGCCACAATGGCACTCTGAACATAGGCTCTCTGAACACACCCAAGAGACAGACCATTCTTGCTGCTCTAATGCCTCCCAACCCACCCAGCATTCTTGCTGAGCTGCTCCATGGCCCCAAACCTACCAACAAAGTGCTTCTCTAGTATGATCTTGTCATAGCTGTAGGTCACACAGTGTCACCTCCAGCTATTTCTAAGTAGTTTATTGGAGCTAACAGTCTCCTGGACTTTGAGCTTCTTTTAGCTATCATTCTACAATTCCCTTTTCTGATCTTATTATATCTTTCCTGAGTATCCAGTATGCTTATTATGTAATTTGCCTACACTTGAGCTGTTGTCATGACTAACAAAGCCAGGTTCACAAGTCTCCAGTGCATCAGGAATAGATTAGCTGGAAAAGCAAAGTGTTCAGAAATCCAAGGCTAGCTTGATTTCTTCATGGCATGAGAAAAGAAATAGAAATCTGCATTCCTTGAGCTCAGAGAGACTATTTTCTGTCTTTCACATAGAATTAAGTTTGTTTACTCACTAACTTGCAATTTTTTTTTGTCTATTACCATATTTTATATTCTTGGATTTGGAAATCAGGGAGCAAACTAGCACTGAAGGCATCCCTCCAGCCCCATTGGTTAATGTTACATTTTTTTCAGATAAGAGAGGATCCCACATACTTTCCCCAAGTCCTTCCTGACACTTAGAGCTTCCCAATCCTTGTCTCTCACTGTGCCTTACATGGACTAAACAAATTTAAATAGGACAACTCTATACTTCATGAAGAATACTTACTAGAACTTAACGTTAATTGAGACTTTTATTTTTATTTTATTTGTGAACATACTGTACAGCGGGGTTACAATTACATGGGCAGGATAATGCATACATTTCTTACCAAGCATTGCAGCCTCCTCCTTTGTTTACCCTTCACATCCCTTCTGTTAATTGAGACTTTGTTTTTGAAGCACCTTCTTAAAATTTATATTATTTCATTTTAATATATTTTTATTTTTAATTTTTCATTATACAGTTGATATATAGAGGGATTACAGTTACATAAGTTAAGCATACATTTCTTTTTGGACAATGTCATCCTTTCCCCAATCCCAATTTTCCCTTCCAATCCCCACCCGCAAGTTGAATAGTGCATCTTCAGCATAGTGTCTATTGAATACCATTGATGCATTTGTTCACCCATTGTCTTATTTCATTCTTATGCCAATACCAAATTCTGTCATTCCTGGCTATTAAGTGAAGGAACTGAAGTTCAAAGATAAGAAACTCAAGATCACATTGCTAAAAGAGCTAAAGTTTACAATTGAATAGATTTAGCTGTGCATGATGGTGTGACTGTTATCTCAGCTGCTAGAAGCAGAGGCAGGATATTGTCAGCACGTTGCCTGTCTAGGCTGCATAGTAACACTGTTGCAAAACATCAAAACCAAATGAAAATAAAAAAAAAAGGATCTACCAATGCTAGAGATTATGTGGAGATTTACAGCATTAGTCTTTAAGGAAGGAGACTAAGGACACAGAAATGTAGTTAAACTTGGCTGGGATAATGGTATCCTGATCATGGTATCAGGCTGCTGTTCTTCTTTTTCTTCTTTGTTTTTTTGGTTGGTTGTCCTGAACTCTGGGCCTGAGCACTCTCCCTCAGCTCTTGACCAAAAGGTAAGCCCCTTACCAATTGAGCCACAGCACCACTTCCAGCTTTTTTCTGCTTATGTGGTGCTGAGGAATCGAACCCAGGGCCTCATGCATGCAAGGCAAGCACTCTACCACTGAGCCAATTTTTCAGCCCAGGCTGGTATTCTTCAGCAGATACTTTATGAGTAGGATTTCAGTGATGATGGAACTTTAGTCTATATTTCTATTGTCTATATGTGTATAGCTGGTACTTATATGTATGTATTAAACATGTGAAATATGGTTTAGGATAACTGAAGGCTGACTTTAAATTGTATATACTTTTACTTACATTGCAATAAGATGGAACACTCTATTATTCCTTGTCTAATGTTCAATTTTAATGCAAGCCAAAGCTGGTACTGTGACTTTACTTTCAACTACTTCATGGTGGAGGCAAAAATAAAACAGGATTTCAGGTGTCAATAACAGCTTGACAGGTGTCAATAACGGCTTGAGTGTCTCTTAATGTGCCAATCCCTATTGAAGACAGATATTCACTTTGTAAATTCATCAATTATTCAGCAAGAATCTAGGAAAGCACTCTAGAAGTCTAGGGGAAAAAAAGGCAGTCTGACTAAGGCCCTGCTAAAATCAGTAGCCACTCTGGAGGGACAGGAAGTGTCTTGGGAAAGTGTCTGTTATCTGTTGCACTACCTTAGGCTATAGCACTGGGATGCTGTGGCACAAAAGCCATGTTCACATGAACTGTCTAATGCTGTTCAATCTTATTTTATCTGTGGCAATCCTTTTCATATGAAATTTGTTACAAAAATGGGGAGCTCTATAATTTGCAGCAAGTGTGGGGATAGAACCATGGCCTTATTTCCTGAAGTAAGTTGCTGTTGGTGGCTCTGGAGGTGCCTCTGTGATGCCAGGATGGCATGCATAGAATACAGGTGGAGCCTAGATAATTCTCAAGGGTCAGCTGCAGATGAGTTGATAGGCTTGTGAAGGAAGGAAATATTTGGAGGTGAGGTGTGATGCCGCCATGACAGCATCTCTAATTAAGTAGTTTGAAATACATTTCAAAAGAGCTCAAGGCCCTGAGTTAAAGCCCCTCAACTGATAAAAAAAAATCACTGATTTTTCTGCCCAAGGTGGCTTTAAACCATGATCCTCTTATCTCAAGCTCCTCATTTGCTAGGATTACAGGCATGAGACACCAGCATCGGCTTTGCCTTTCCTTTTCATATTATGCTATAAAAATTTGTATCATCATTTTATTTTTTTTTTGATTTATTTTTTTTTTTGGCCAGCCATGGTGCCTGAACTCTGGGCCTAGGCGCTGTCCTTCAGCTCTTCAGCTCAAGGCTAGCACTCTACCACTTGAGCCACAGCACCACTTCCAGCTTTTTCTGCTTATGTGGTGCTGAGGAATTGAACCCAGGGCCTCATGCATGCAAGGCAGGCCACCGTCCAGCCCTGTATCATCATTTTATTATTGTATCATTATTGAGCTATATTTTTAGTGCAATTGTTTGCATTTTCCTCCTCTTTAATTTTCTCTCCCCTCCTCTCATCCTTCCACTTCTCCTTCACTTGTACTTTACTTGTACCATTCTAAGCTTGAACTCCTTACTGAAGCTTATTGCTCAAGGCTAGCAATATACCACTTGAGCCACTGCTCTGCTTTTGCCGGTTAATAGACAATAACAGTTTCACAGACTTTGCTGCCAGGGCTGGCTTTGAACAACCATCCTCAGATCTCAGCTTTCTAAGCAACTATGTTTATGGCAGCATTATTTACCATAGTCAAGATATGGAACCAACCCAGATGCTCCTCAGTAGATGAATGGATTGGAAAAATGTGCTCTGTGTGTGTGTGTGTGTGTGTGTGTGTGTGTGTGTGTGTGTGTGTGTGTGTGTGTGTGTGTGTAATGGAATTTTATGCCTCCATCAGAAAGAATGGCATCTCACCACTCATTAGGAAATGGAAAGACTTGGAAAAAAATTATATTAAGTGAAGTAAGCCTGGCCCAAAGAAACATAGGTCCCATGCTTTCTGCTGTCTCTTTTGCTGCTAACACGCTGGAGTTTAGGAATTGTTTATTTCTCAGTGCTAATAAGAGAGAGGGAGCCAAGCACAGGAGGCTTATGCCTGCAATTCTAACTACTTAGGAAGCCGAGATCTGAGGATTGTGGTTCAAAGCCAGCCCAGGCAGGAAAGTCCCTAAAACTCTTTTCTTCAATTGACTAAATGAAAAGCAGAAGTGGGGTTGAGGCTTAAAGCAGCAAAGTGCTAGCCTTGAACATAAGAGCTCAGGGATGGTGTCCAGTCCCCAAGTTCATGCCCCATGAACATCCAAAATAGAGAAAAAAGAAACTGAAAGAGGAGAGAGAAGAGAGAGAGGGGGAGGGAGGGGTTGGGAGAGGGTTGGAGAGAGGAGGGAAAGGGAGGGAGGGAAGGATGGAGAGGTACTTGGTTTTCTAAGTCAGAGCACCACGTCCAGTTTTCTAGTGGTTTACTGGAGATAAGAGTCTCCTGGACTTTCCTGCCTAGGCTGGCTTTGAACCATGATCCTCAGATCTCAGCCTCCTGAGTAGCTAGGATTACAGGCATGAGCCACTGGTGCCTGGCTGCTTGTGATATATGATTTGGCCATATTGAGTCCCCAGAGTGTTCACCTTCCCCATCTTTCCCTTTGTCACCTTCATCTTCTCTGGAAGTCTTTTTACTTTCATTTCCCCTTTATTTAAAAAATTTATTTCCTTTGGATTCTAGTTGGGTAACAGGTATTTTTTTCTGCATCTCATTTATTTCTCTTACTATGAAAGTATGAAGATTTTTTAATAGCCTTTTTAGCTGTGTTCCTGTGGCTCATACTTGTAACCCTAGCTGCTCAGGAGGCTGAGGTCTGAGAATCAGTTTGAATCTATCCCCGGGCAGACAAATCCAAGAACCTAATCTCCACTTAACTAGCAACAAGATAGAGGTGAGTTGTGACTACAATGGTAGAGTGCCAGACTCAAGTTAAAGATCTAAGGGGCAGTACTCAACTCTAGTACTGTAACAAACATAACGGCAAACAAATCCCTTTTTAATAAAGAGACATTCACAGTAAGCTCAAAAACAGAACATCAGAATCTGCTGTGACAATCTCCTGTGGGAAAATGTTACACAGAGAGGAAGCCCCGGATGCTGACAGATGGCCATAGCTTCTCCTCTCTCTGTACCTGCAGATCCTGAAAATCAATGTGTGATGAGCATCCCCGTGGTGGCACAGAGCGTCCCATGCTGGTGCTGAGTACACTTGCTGGTCTTGAGCAACCATCAGGGAGGTTAATGTCTGGGGTCACACTTGGGTCCCCTGTGTCTCATACAGTAGTACAAAGCTATGTCCTATCTTCTCAGACTGTCCATCTGCAGAAACAACGTGCTCCTTGAGTTGTCTCTGGAGATGGTGAATTGACCTTTCACAGAGTCTGCATAGTTTTTGTCACTGCTATCACCACTAATGTATAAGAGCCACTCAGACCTCTTTCCTGGAGGCGGGTAGAGCCAGTTCATGTAGTAACTACTGAAGCCAAATCCAGAGGCTGCACAGGAGAGTCTCAGGGAACACTCAGGCTACACCAAGCCTCCTCCAGATCCCACCAGCTGCACTTCACACTGCACACTTGCGAACACAGAGCATCCTGGCCAGGAAATTTCACAAAGACCTACTGTCTCCTCACTCACACCCAGTCATATATTTAGTATCTCTTAGTTTTCATAAATTACCTTGTAATGCTGCCATAAGGAAAGTCCATCTTAGCACAAACCCCAGAGACATTTCTCAGATTACAGTCCTGAACACTAAATGGAGTTTTTATCAGCAGAAGGAGCTGATATATTTTTTTAATTGTAAAAATACTGTACAGAGCGGTTACAATTACATGGGCAAGATAATGAGTACATTTCTTATCAAGCATTGTAGGCTCCTCCTTTGTTTCCCTTTCCCATCCCTTCCCATCCTTCCCCTGCCCCACACCCAATCCTCCCTGCCTCCCTCCCCCACCACCAAAGTTGTAAAGTTCGTTTTCGACATAATGACTTGTACATCTCATTGTTGCAATGGGTCCACCTGTATCCCTATTTAAATGATTTGTTTTTCCCCTTCCCCTCCACAAAATATACCGACATCAAATACAGTGAAAGCAGGGGTTATACTGTGGGGGAGGGACATACATAGCAACAAAGAAATAATCTTATAAATGCGTTAGAAACAATCGCATGAAAGAAAAAAAAACATCTGAATACATATCTTAGGGTTCATTTCTCTAACATCACCTTATCTGACCTTTTCTGCTTGGCTCAGACATATAATAGATATTGCAAATAAGGGAAACCATGGGACCTATGTTTCTTTGGGCCTGGCTTACTTCACTTAATATAATTTTTTCCAAGTCTTTCCATTTCCTAACAAATGGGGCAATGTCATTCTTTCTGATGGAGGCATTGAATTCCATTGTGCATATATACCACATTTTCTAGATCCATTCATCTACTGAGGGGCATCTGGGTTGGTTCCATATCTTACCTATAGTAAATAATGCTGCAATGAACATAGTTGTGCTGGTAGCTTTAGTGTGGTCTTGTTTGTAAACATTTGGGTAAATGCCCAAAAGTGGAATTGCTGGGTCATAGAGGAGCTCTATGTGGAGTCTTTTTTTGGGGGGGGGGTCCAGTGGTGGGTCCTGAACTCTGGGCCTGGGCGCTGTCCCTCAGCTCTTCAGCTCAAAGCTAGCACTCTACCGCTTGAGCCACAGCACCACTTTCGGCTTTTTTCTTTTTGGTTATGTGGTTCTGAGGAATCGAACCCAGGGGCTCATGCATGCAAGGCAAGTGCTATATCACTGAGCCACCTTCCCAGCCCTATGTGGAGTCTTTTGAAGAACCTCCATACTGCTTTCCAAAGTGGTTGAACAAGTTTACACTCCCACCAACAATGCAGTAAGGTTCCCTTCTGTCTACATCCCCTCCAGCATCTGTTGTTATTAGAGTTCTTGATTTGTGCCATTCTAACTGGAGTGAGGTGGTATCTCAATGTTGTTTTGATTTGCATTTCTTTTATGGCTAGGTAGGTTGAGCATTTCTTCATGTGTCTATTGGCCATCCTTCTTTCCTCTTCAGAGAAGTTTCTCTTTAAGTCTTCAGCCCACTTATTTATTGGACAGTTGTTTCATTGAAGATTTGTTGTTGGGGGATTTAATTTTTTGAGTTTGTGGTATATTTTAGCTATGAGACCCTTGTCCGTTGTATGGCTAGTGAAGATCTTCTCCATGTCCTTTGCCATGCAGAAACTCTGCAATTTCATGCAATCCCATTTGTCCAACCTCTCTTTGATTTGTTGTGCTTCTGGGTCTCTATTAAGAAAATTTCGGCCTGTGCAAAGGAGACCTAGGGTTTCTCCTATCCATCCTGTAATGTTTTCAGAGTGTCTGCTTTGACTCCGAGGTCTTTGATCCATTTGGAGTTGATTCTGGTGCAGGGTGATATATAAGGATCTAGCTTTAGTTTTCTACAAGTCATTAACCAATTTTGCCAGCACCATTTACTGAAGAGGCTGTCTTTCTACCATTCTATTTTTTTTAGAGGGAGCTGATATTTGCCTGTCCTTCTGCTATAGAATAAGCTCTGTACTGCAAGTCTCAGGTAGGACAGTGCTCAGAGCAGATGAGTGTGCTGAGGGAGTCAACAATAAATCAGTAAATGCAGGGAATTGGAGCATTTCACTATATTTACAAGCAGTGACTTTTGGGAAGATTTAGCCCACTGTGAAAGCCTCAACAGTAGGATCAAGGGGCCTATTATCATCACAGAGAAATCTGATGTGGATTATAATTCCAACCTTAAATGCAAACATTATGTTTAGCTGTATTCCATCATTCCCACAAGTCTGGGTTGGTTCCCAAAACATGTTCATCTATGTGTCTTTCTGTTTGTGCTATCTTCATATATCTGTGTATTTTAAACCATCTTACTGAGAAATCATTGGCATATAATGATAATTATATAAATATTGAGATATGTATGTGAACACAAGTGAAATAACCATGAAAATATTCCACAACCTGTGGAATCATTGCTCCTTGAGACCCAGGTCCTCTCAGGCATCACAGATTGGATGCAGGCTGCCATAGAAGTCAATGCAAATGGATCATTCGAAAATCTGATCTCTCCTCTAGAGAAGGCTATCTTCTTGTTCTTTTGAAATGTCATCCAGCAATGATGTTTCTCTTATGGGACAATATAATGTTTCTAACTGTTGAACCTGAGTCGACTTGTGTATTGGGCTGAGAAGGTGGCTCAGTGGTAGAGCGCATTGCCTTGCATGCATGAGGCCCTGGGTTCGATTCCTCAGCACCACATAAGCAAAAAAAGAAAAAAGCCGGAAGTGGTGCTGTGGCTCAAGTGGTAGAGCGCTAGCCTTGAGCTGAAGAGCTGAGGGACAGTGCTCAGGTCCATAGTTCAGGCCCCACAACTGGACCCCCCCAAAAAAAAACAAAAAAAAAGACTTGTGTATATCCAAGTCTGTTGGCAATCTGCCACATGAACAGTGGCTAGATCTCACAGAATTTGCTAATCACCAAAATGTTCCTTAATGCTGTTCCCCCCCCCACACACACACTTTGGGTGCAAGCAACTCCACTTCCTGCTTTTCCGTGGAACATTCATCTTTCCCTGGCTGGCAGAGGAGTATGCACTCAGTAAGCATTAGTTTTACTTTTATTTTCTTAATTATTTCATAATTAATGGATTAGGTGGAGTTTATGTTTGATATCTTCCTTTAACCTACTTTTCTTGTTTTTCTTTCATTTATTCTGAACATTTCTCTTAGGTGCCTGTTCTCAGTCAATTTTTGGTTATTGATGCCTGTATGATGTAGGACAGGGGTTAGCAAACTTTCTCTGTACAAGGTTAGAGTTTGCGGGGCATTGTCGTTGTAGCTATTACTCAGCTTTGCCCTAATAACACATAGGATGTCACAGAAAGTATATGAATGGATGAACGAATGTAATTGTCTGTGTTCCAATTAAATTTATTTACAAAAACAAGGTTGGAATTGGCTTATAGTCCTATAATGTCTGTCTCTGATTTCATTTATTTCTATCTATTTATGTATGTATGTATGTATGTATGTATGTATGTATGTATGTATGTATGTATGTATGTATGTATGTATTTGGTGGTCCTGGGGCTTGAACTCAGGGCCTGGGTGCTATCCCTGAGCCTCTTTGTACTCACGATTAATGTTCTCCCACTTGAGCCACAGTGCTACTTCTGGCTTTTTTGGAGAAGTTTATTGGAGCTAAGAGTCTCACAAACTTTTCTTTTTTTTTTTTTTTTTTGGGTCCGGTCGTGGGGCCTGAACTCTGGGCCTGGGCACTGTCCCTCAGCTCTTCAGCTCAAGGCTAGCGCTCTACCGCTTGAGCCACAGCGCCACTTCCGGCTTTTTTCTTTTTGCTTATGTGGTGCTGAGGAATCGAACCCAGGGCCTCATGCATGCAAGGCAAGCACTCTACCACTGAGCCACCTTCCCAGCCCTCTCACAAACTTTTCTTACCAGGCTAGCTTTGAACTATGATCCTCAGATCTCAGCCTCCTGAGTAGCTAGGATTACAGACATGAGCCCTCAGCACCAGGTTAACTGTCCATGATTGTATGTTAAGTAATAAGAGCTTACAGGTTAGTTTACCATGTCACTATTTTCTTTCCCTTTGATGAGAAGGATAAGTAGATGGGTGAAGATTTGCTCTATTAGCAAATTACTAATATATCTTTTCACTATAAATGTTTACTTTTACTATGCTGATAATTTTCTCTTTTTAGGCAGGAAACAGCATAACTTCTGGTTTACATGAAGTTTGGAAGTTAATGAATATATTCTAAACTTTCAGAGACTGACAAATTCATTTCCTTTCCTGTCATTGGATCTACTGAGTCTTGTAGGAGATTCTACAATGAGGAAAAACACATAAATTTAAAACTATATAATAATTTAAATCTTAAGTTATACCATGAGTTATTATGAACGTGTTTTGAAATGATCCAAAGGTCCTGTGACCAGAGCTTTGTCCATTGCATAGCAATGTTGTGGGGCAGAATCTTTGGAGAGATGAGGCCTGTGCAGGGCATCTGTGGCTCATGCTTGTAATCCTAGCTACTCAGGAGGCTTTGATCGATAAAAGTCAGACAGGGCAGAAAAAGACATGTGACTTACCTTCAATTGACAACTGAAACAAAAGCTGGATGTGGAGTTGAAGTGGTAGTGTGCAAGGCTTGTGTGAAAAAGCTAAGAGACAGCACCTAAACTCTGAGTTCAAGGCCTAGTCGTGTGTCCCTCATTGAATTATTTTTTTCAGCTAGGCCCCATCTCTCCAAGTTTCTAGAATCCTTGAAAATAGCACTGCCCTCTGGAGAGCAAATATTCAACACATGAGCCTGTGGAGGACATTTCTTATTCAAAACATAACGTTAGTGAATGTTAGTGAACTAGGAACAATAAGAAAATAAAGTTATTTCTCTCAAAAGGAGTGAAGAGTGTATAGCTTAATGGGGATAATTAAAACACATAAGTTGCTACTGATTTGTGCTATAGAAATTAAAAAGAAGCTGGGATCCCTTCTTTAGTGGAAGTCTTGAGGCTGTAGAGCGGGTTAGGGGTTAGGGTAGTCCATATATACAAAAAACATAGTCAAAAGGACAGCTGAGAAAGTCAATACTCAGAGGTCACAGAAATCCACAAACCTCACTTCCTTATACCAAGGATCTAAATGGTGACAGTTAAGGAGGTGGTTCTAGGATATTGAAGGTTTCAAAGTAGAACTTTGGAAACAGTTCTGTATTCATATAATAGCTGTGGAAGAGGTCCAGAAAAAAAGAATGCTTAGTTGTGTTCTGGTACAACTCATCTGTAGGGAGCTGGAGAAAAGGATGGTGGTGAGGAAAAAAGGACATCCACAGTTACCAGAGCTGTTTTGGAAGAAAAATGGATATAGGTGGAGTAAGGGATTTAAGGACAGCCCAATAACAACCTGTGAGATGTGTTGACATCACACCAGGCCCACTGCTCTCACGCCACGCCCCTCCCTCCTCAAGTGCAGAATTCCTCACAGCCCTGTTCCTTCACAGCTCCGCTCTCTCCGAGCCCTCCCTTAGTCCCGCCCATCCCATCGCCCCATCCCCTGCACACACGCCCCCATGTTCTCCATCCCTCCCCAGCCCCACTCCTCACCTTGTGGCTCTTGCTGCCTCCTGGCTGCCCAGTGCAACCTGCATGTATCGCTCCTCACAGTGCTCACACATGCCACCCTGCCCCTTGCAAGCGCTCCCCTATCCTTGGCCCCCACGTGCTCCCACCTAGTCCTGACACTTGCCCTTGCCCTTGCCCCTGGGTGTCAGCAGTGAGGGGAGCCCTCTCCCCGTGCCCTAGTGGTGTCAGGTGAGGGTGGCTCCCACTCTTGTGCCGGTAGGTGAGTATGGTCTGCGCCCTGCTCCCCGTTTTCGGGCCTCTGTGCAGGGAGGCAAGGATGGCCCACGTCCTCTCCCCACTTTGGCCTGCTGTGCCGGCAAGTGAGGGCTGCCTGTGCCCAGCTCCAAGTCCCTGTGTCAGCAGGAAAGGTGGCCTGCGCCTCTCCCTCCCTGCTGAGGGCCACTGTGCCAGAAAGTGGGGGAAGTCTGCTCCCTGCTTCCCCTCTCCGCTCTCCGAGGCCCTGTGGTGGTAGGAGAGGGTGACGGAGGCCTGCGAGGCCTGCAGTGCCTTATCGGACCAAGACACTATGGAGCGATAAAGCCAGCACTCCCCCACGGAGAAGGACTTGCAGGCATCTCCAACTCTCTGTGGCGCCAGGCCTCCCCGAGAACAACCTGACCTATGGGAGACTATTCCATTCAGCTTTATCCACACAAACCCTATATCACCCCTGCATCCCATTAGCAGCCTCTCTTAGGGGTTGGGCTTCTAAAGGACATGGGGAAAGGAGGCCAGGCGCTGGACAATGTGGGTAGGGGCTGCCAAGGTAGGTGGCCAGGGAGAACTTATAGAGGTTTACAAGAAGCAGGATAACTTATGGAAACTGAGGCCTTTTGTTGACAACTCTGAAATATGGCACCTAAAATCTTAGAAATGCTATCTTTGCTTCAAAGAGAGGCAACTGAATGCATTCTTTCCTGAGGGATGCATTTCTCACCCAAGAATTCACAACTACCTGACAGGATGCCCCAAAATGCAGACAGGAGGGTGTCTCCTTGTTTCAAGGATAAGGATCTGCTTTATGGCAGGATGCATTCTTTCCTGGAAACTCAGAGTATAACACCAGGTGTAGTAAAAGCAAAGACAAAGCACCCAGCTTTGCATAACTCAAAGCCAGACCCCCTGCCTTTCCCCTATAAATACTCAACAGCTCAAGGACCTGTGTGTCTTTCTGGGTGTCCCCTTGTGTGTGTGTCTCTATGCTTTGTATCCCTATGAGACCAGCAACACTTTGCTAGAGTGTGCCCCTACCCTTCTGTTTGCTCTTTTGTCTGTCTGTTTCCTTGTTGTTTACTTAACAAAGCTCTGCCAAGTTTTTTGACTTGTCCAGAAATTCTGTGATCAAAGTCAAGAACCCTAAGTGAAGAGTTACTATATTTAAAGGGGAGCTTCACTAAACCTTACCTCTGTCTGGTGACATACACAGGAGTGAATTTCCCAGATGGCATCCTGTGCTGACAGAAAATTACAGGGGTTCAGGTGTGGACATGCATGAAAAGAAATGGAAGCAGAGTGTGCGAGAACCTGTGTAGGAGGGGAGAGAGAGAGACTGAGGAGACTCTCCCACCGATGTAAGGAAATTTGTCAGAGTTGGTGAGATGTTAATTTTGTGCCTCTGGAATGAGGGGTATCTGTGCCTAGGACTCAGTCGTCTCAGGCATACTGAATCCAATCGTTTGTAGAGACTAGAGAGTCACCTGCCTCTTGTGCTAGGACCCCTACATGCTTGTCCCTAGGTACTAGTGAGGAAGGGGAAGAAGTTTCGATGGTTGGGAAGGCCTAGGGATGAAGCTCATGGAAGCATGGCTTTCAAGGCCTTAAGAGGACATGTAAGGGCTATAATCTTCTGAAGAGGTTCCTAAAGATCCCCTCATGAAACTGTTTTGCTAGGATTGAGTAATTAGCAACCCAAATTATCAAATATCTGGTCATGGCCAAGAATAAGAGAAGATGCTTCTTAATGTAAACAAAAGGAAGGCCTTATATAGCATACTTTAAATTGGCATGAATTTTTTTTTTTCTGGCTTCGAACCATAATCTTTAGATCTCAGACTCCTGAGTAGCTGAGATTACAGGCCTGAACCACTGGAACCTGGATGTTGGCTTTTTTTTTTTAATTTTTTATTGTAAAGATACTATACAGAGGGTTACAGTTACATGAATGAGGTAATGAGTACACTTCCTCTTGAACATTGTTACCCCCTCCATTGTTTTCCCCCACCATCCCCTCCCTCCCTCCCTTCCCCAAGGTTCTTTTTTTTTTTTTGATTGTGATTAAGTGATTACTTAATTTCCGGAAATTCACAGTATTGTGGAATAATGATGCTCATTTAAAGTCACAAGTTCATTCTAACTTTCCTGGAGCAAATTGTCTATCACAGTCTGTAATATATAACGGTGCTCATATGTTATATACCATATATGTGATCAGCAGCATGGGGATATTTAGTAGTGGTTCAACCAGATGAGTGGGAGTTCTTTGTTTCTTAAGTCCTGTTAGTTTTGTCATATCACCTAACATTTTGGATTTATCATCCACTTATCAGGGAGACCATGTACTGTTTGTCTCTTCGTTCTTGGCTTACCTCGCTCAACATGATTCCTTCTAGCTCCATCCATTTCCCTGCAAATGCCATTATTTTGTCATTTCTAATGGCTGCATAATATTCCATTGTGTATAGATACCACAATTTTTGGATCCATTCATCTGTGGTGGGGCATCTAGGTTGTTTCCATATCCTAGCTATTGCGAACAGTGCTGCAATAAACATGGAGGTGCACGTGTCCTTGTATATTGGTTCCTGTTGTTCAGGGTAGATGCCTAGAAGTGGTATGACTGGGTCGTAAGGGAGGTCAATCTTTAGCTTTCTAAGGACCCTCCAGACTGCTTTCCAAAGTGGTTGTATGAGTGTACATTCCCACCAGCAGTGTAATAGCGTTCCTCGTTCTCCACATCCCCTCCAGCATTTGTCATTGGCTGATTTGTGGATGTGGGACATTGTGACTGGGGTAAGGTGGTATCTCAGGGTTGTCTTTATTTGCATTTCCTTCACCACCAGGGATGATGAACATTTCCTCATGTGTTTCTTTGCCATTTTTATTTCTTCATTTGAGAAGTCCCTCTTTAGTTCCCTTGCCCATTTAGTAATTGGTTTGTTAGGTTTGGGAGGGATTAGTTTCTTGAGTTCCCTGTATATACAGGATGTTAACCCCTTGTCTGATATATTGCTGGTAAATATTTTTTCCCAATTAGTTGGTTGTCTTTCTAGCTTGGTTGCAATAGCTTTATCTGTGCAGAAGCTTTTTATTTTAAGGTAGTCCCATTTGTCGAGTCTCTCTCCAATTTGTTGTGACCCTGGGACTCTGTTCAGGAAGTTCCTTCCTGTGCCTATTAGTTCAAGTGTCTCTCCTACTCTGTCCTGCAGTAGTTTCAGAGATTCAGGTTTAATGTTAAGGTCTTTAATCCATTTTGAGTTGATGTTGGTGCATGGTGATAGGCAATTGGCATGAATT
The DNA here is from genome assembly GCF_024711535.1 of Dipodomys merriami. NCBI lineage: Eukaryota > Metazoa > Chordata > Mammalia > Rodentia > Heteromyidae > Dipodomys > Dipodomys merriami. The sequence continues at coordinate 6,610,542 of NW_027206257.1, forward strand.
TTGCAGGAAGAGTGAGAGAGAAGTAAACCAAGGTAGGTGACTGAAGGAGATATTTGTTCTATCTATGATTATGGCATCTATGACTGTGAAGCTAGTCCTGAAGCCATGCATGTCCATCTTCAACCCAACAGATTTTGGACTTGGAAGGCGTGTGTGTGTGTGTGTGTGTGTGTGTGTGTGTGTGTGTGTGTGTGTGTGTGTGTGTGTGTGTAGTGTTTTTGCAAGGAAGGGAATCATAATAACCAGGCTGAGATGAGTATCTAACACAGGAGCCTGACACATTAGGTATCCCTAGAAGTGCTCATAAGGAGGGAAAGCCATGTGCAACAAAGCTATTTTCATTTCAGGATAAGCTGAGAAAAGGTAGCTCATTGTTCTGAAGGTGGCTAATAGTGGGCTTTATCTTTCTCCTCTGGGAGGCACTTGCAACAATTTCTTTATAGAGTTCTTCATCTTCCAGGGATAGGAAGGATACTGGTTTGGACAGAGCATCCCAGAGTCCTGAATCTTGACTGGCCCAAGAAGAGACCACAAGACCTAGACAGGTTGGGTTGGGGCTTGTGGCTCCATCAGAGCCCACCCCTCCCCCTTCCATGGACTGTAGAGAAAGCAGAAGACATTAGACACTGAACATGCAGGGCACTGCAACAATGCTGCCTGCACACCTGGATACAGCTGAGCCTGAAGCTGCACCTCAGCTTCTCATTCTCAGGTAGAAGTACATTACCTTTTCTTTTGCTCAGTTTTGTGTTTTCTGTCATTTACAGTTGATATTGTTCTAATCAACACAAAGTGATTACTAATTCTCTGGGTTAGGGATTCTGAGATTTTAATTTGATGACCTAAAACACACAGTGAAGAACAAGAATTACAGTTGATAGTTTGGTAGTAGCCTGGGAAACACAGGGATTCCTCTGCTGGTCCTGCAGCTTTAGGTTTGGCTCTGACAGTCATTGCAGCAGTGAATCAACATCTTACCTGGCAGTTCTGCAATTCCCGGGCCTTCCCAGCAGTGCCACCTTTTACTTTTAGGTGGTACCGTTGGTATCTAGGCTGCCCATGAAGACAAATGTGTCTGGAGGGTAGTAATGGATTGTTCTGGCAGGTGATATCCCCATAGGGTACTCTGTATTCAGGCAGGTGATGCCTCTCTAGGATGCTCTGTGTTCAGGTAGGTGATACCCCAATAGGGTACTCCCTGCCCTTGGAGGGATCCCAGAGGAAAGAATATCTGGGGTGATTTCTAAGGTGTAAAGATGAATGTGCATAGTAGCAAAATTTCATAAATTCAGCAAACACGTACCCAGTGTTAAGAAAAAGAGTCCACCTTGGTCTTCTAGGCATACCCAATGTAGAGACACAGCCAGAGGCAGACAATCTCTGGCCCCATACTTGTCGTTCCTGAGGAGCAGAGAAGCTTCTCAGAGGAGGGACCTTTTGAATTGGGCATTTGATGTCAGAGTAGAAGCTGGTCTCATTTCCTTTTTCTCAGAAAAACTGAGGCTCAAGAGATGTAGGTGTCCAGCTTGATACACACAGCTAATTCAGGGCTGGGCTAGGAAGGGGTTGCATAGCCTGGGAATGTGAGGAGAGATTTTTGTTTTTGGAAGAGGTCATAGCAAGGATGAAAGCAGAAGAGCTTCAATACAAGTTACTTCTACGTTATTCCTCTAAATTTTTAATTGCAAATATGAAGCATATAGGTCTTATACACATATACACATTTCATTAGTCCTACTAAGTGATTTCATTTTGTTTTTAGTGAATACAACCCTGTGCCGAGTCTGGCTCTCCCTGGAGTCCAAACCTCCTTAGAGTCCGAGTCCAGGCCTTTTGTAGTCTGGGCCTGCTCGGAAATCTGCACCAGTTCTGGTTACAGGCATATTTCTAGCCTGGACCTCCTTTAAGTCTGCAGCACATAGTCCAAGTCAAAGTCCGTTTCTTGTGCTTACTCTGAGTCCAGGTGTCCTTTGAGTCTGAGTCCAAGACTGTTCCTAGTCTAGGCCCCTCAGACTCTGTGCCCACTCTGAGTCTATGCTGGTTCCAATTCCAGACCTGTTCCTGGGCCTCCTTGTAGTCCAGCCTATGCCCAATATCTTTTCTTTTTTTTCCTTTTTTTTGGGGGGGGGGTCCAGTTGTGGGGCCTGAACTCTGGGCCTAGGCCCTGTCCCTCAGCTCTTCAGCTCAAGGCTAGCACTCTACTACTTGAGCACAACTTCCCACTTTTTTCTTTTTGCTTATTTGGTGCTGAGGAATTGAACCCAGGGCTTCACGCATGCAAGGCAAGCACTCTACCACTGAGCCACCTTCCCAGACAGTATGTCCACATCTTTTCTATGCCTGCTCTGAGTCTGAGCTGCTCTGAGTCCTGGCTGCTTGGAGTCCTGGTTGCTTTGAGTCTGGGTCTGCACCTGGCCTGCTTCAACTCTGGACCTGCTCAGGTCTGGGCCATGTTCATTGTCTGGGCCTGCTTCATGTTCTGGCCAATTCCTAGTCTGATTAACTCAGAATCTGCATCTATTATCAGCCTGTTCAGAGTTTTCATGTCCTTAGCAAAGCCTAGGGGTTGGGGAAATTGTATAAGACATTCATTTTCCAGTATCTAGGTTTTATTCCCATTGTACTAGGCATATGAAAGTATTTTGTCTAGAGTTAAGAACATGAAAATGATACTGTGTTCCATGGCTTCCTTCAAGCTAGGTAGGCACCTTTACACTGAGTCATGTCCCTTACCATCACTGTGTCAGGCCTGACCTGAGATCTGTCTCATTAGAAGCTGGGCGGTGGTATCAGAAGGTGAGAGCAGAAAGTGTGTTCTAGATGGCTTTTTCTTTTTGTTCTCAGCCATACTCCAGATCACTCTCAGCATAAAAGAGGCTCCAGGATGCTGAACCCTTGTTCTACAGAGACTTCCTTTCACTTCAGGTGCTGAGAAAATGCAAAGGGTTCAGAAGCCTGGAATTATGAGTGTAGGATCTGGGTATAAGGCCTAATGTAGTATGGTTTGGCTGGACCTCAACAAATCTTGCTTTGGAGAAGATAGTGAGTTAGGGCATAAGGGGATCTGTGGAAAACATTTCTGCCAGGTGCTAGTGGTTCATGTCTGCTTTCCTAGCTACTCAAGAGGCGAAGCTCTGAAGATTGCAGTTTGAACCCAGTCCAGGTAGAAAAGTCCTTTTTCTTCAATAATCACCAACCATTCCCTTCCTTTTCCCCCCTTCCCCCAAAAGGGAAACAAAACCTCAAGAAAAGCACCTAGGCTGAGTTCAAGCCCCAGGACCAACACAAAAAGATTTTTGTTTTCATCATATAGGTTTGATACACATTTTATTAGGCATTCAAAATTATTTCTATTTCTTTTTGGTATATTCCAGTGGTATTGTGTCCCATGACCTCTCATAAGCTAGGCAAGCACCTCAGCTCTTAGCCTGGCCATCAAGATTTTGATGCATGTTGTCTTCTTCTGACTGTAGGCTAAAATGTGGAGAGTATGGAAGCTTGGTATCTTTAATAGAGGTTCATGGTATATGGCCCAATGTGGGATGGTCTAGAAAGACCCCATCAGAACTTGCTCTCGCAAACTCATATCTTGCCCAGGTCATTCGCCTTTCTCCAAGTCTGCACCAAATTTTCATCTATACTTTCATGTTCATTCTGTGGCCTGGAGAAGGAGGTGAAGGTGTATGTGAGAAAGGACATCCAGTCCCTTCCTGCTTGGTACGTTGGTGCCAACCAGAACAACTTTGGTGACTCTAGGTTCCTACCCAGGCCTCTGAGTCTTCACTGCACTTTAAGCTTGCATTTTGGTCATATTATGTTCAGTACTTGTGGGGTTGGGAGCTCAGGATATGTGTGGAAAAAATGTTACTTAATTAATTTGTCAGTTCTGGGGCTGGAATTCAGGGCCTGGGTGCTGTCCCTGAGCTCTTCAGCTCAAGGCACACACTCTACCATCTGAGCCACAGTGCCACATCCAGTTTTCTGGTGGCTAATTGGAGATAAGTGTCCCCTAGACTTTCCTTCCCAGGCTGGCTTTGAACCACAATCCTCAGATTTCAGAATCCTGAGTAGCTAGGATTATAGGCGTGAGGCACTGGCACACGGCAGTACCAAGTTTTTTTTTAAATTATTATTGTTTTTTGTTTTGCCAACCCTGGGGCTTGAATTCAGGGGCTGGGCACTGTTCCTGAGCCTATTTTTGCTCAAGGCAAGCATTCTACTACTTGAGCCACAGTGCAATTTCTAGCTTTCTTTTGTTTGTTTTGTTTATATGGTACTGGGGAATCGAACCCAGACTTTCATGCATGCTAGGCAAGCATTCTATCACTAAGCCATATTCCCAGTTGCATAGCACATTTTCAAGTGTGCTTTCAGACATGTTCATCCCATAGCCTGGAGAAGGCAATGAACACATGTGTGAGGAAGGACAGCCTATGCATTCTTGCTTGGTAACAGTACCTGTCAGAGCAACTCTGGCCACACTAGGCCCATCCCAGGCCTATATCCTTAACACCAAGTCTTTACTGAGCTTTCAGCTCTGTCCTGCATAGGATATGGGGACTAGGGGGTGAGGGGATGTGTGACACATGTTTATATTTTCATTATTTCTTACAGATATTTTATCAGGCATTCCGAGGTATTTCAATTTGCTTTGGTGAATTCCAGTGGTATTATGTTCAGGGCTCTCCACAAGTTAGGGCAGCACCTCGACATTACCACTGTAGCCACGCTTCCAGTCCTTTTGCTTTTTTCCATTTTCTTTCACATTGGTTTGGCTGTGGACTGCTATTCTCCTTCTGTCCATAAATAGGTAAACAGGCATGCACCCCTATACTAATCCTTATTCCCATTTGCAGATTAAAAAAAACCTGAGGATTGAAGTTATGCAACTTGTCCACCATTACATAGCTAGGTCTCCATGCAAACATCATTTCAACTTAGGCAGTTATGTGGTCACCTTAGACCTTCTTAGTTTGAAACACGAAACACTGGAAGGTATAGAAAGAACAGTGGCAACTCAATCCCTTCAACACTGATGAGTTAGTCTTGGAATAACTTGTATAATAGCATAAGTTTTGGGGAGAGGCAGATGGCCAGAATGCTAAAGACTCTTTGGTGTGGTGGTGGTAGTGGTAATGGTGGTAAGGGTAGTAGTGGTGTGTGTGTATTGAGAAGCAAGCTTGACCCTGCTGAATTTCATCCTCACATACAATCAGCTCTTCCTCTGGTGTCTGGAACTGCCTTCACCTTAGTATTGCACAGAGACATTGCTGTCCAGGGGCCTGGGGTTAGGAGCCCATCTGCTGTGTTTACATTGGAACAGACCAATAAGAACATCCCTGCATTTTGTGCTAAGGACTTGGTTTCTACCAAAGGACTCTGAACAACATTTACCCTTTTCTGACCCTTTGCATCAGGGAAAACCATCTGTTTCTTTCTTTCTTTTTTTTTTTTTTTTTTGTCGGTCATGGGGCTTGAACTCTGGGCCTGGGCGCTGTCCCTCAGCTCTTCAGCTCAAGGCGAGCGCTCTACCACTTGATCTACAGCACCACTTTCGGTTTTCTGGTGGTTTTTATTGGAGATAGGAGTCTCATGTCTCTCCTGCCCGGGCTGGCTTTGAACCTCGATCCTCAGATCTCAGCCTCCTGAGTAGCTAGGATTACAGGCATGAGCCACCAGTGCCCGGCATCCATCTGTTTCTTAAAATAACTAAACAGGTTGTGATGTGGTGAACACCATAATCCTGGACCTAGGGAGTAAAGAAGATAAGGCAAGGGTTCATGGGACTGATATTTTATTTATTCATTTTTGATGTGTTTTACCTTAGGTCTTGGTGTGTCAACCACATTTGAGTCATACTCCAATCCTCCTGCCAAAACCTTCTGAGTGAAGGGATTACAGTTGTGTGTCCATCTGTTTATCTCAATGAGATCTTTTATGTTGTGGGTTTTAGAACCTTGAACTGGTTATTCAAAGAAATCACCATGAATGCAGAATAGATAAAAATAAAGTTTTCTTTGGGTGCCTGTGTATTTGAGCCAAAGTTGGCAGCTATGTAAAAAAAGCCTTGTGTCCTGAGAAAGTTGGCATAGTTTTTATACATTTTAGGCTGTGTGTGTGTGTGTGTGTGTGTGTGTGTGTGTGTGTGTGTGTGTGTGTGTGTGTGTGTGTGTGTGTGTCCTGAGGCTTGAACCAAGGGCCAAGGTCTTTCCCTGAACTTTCTGCTCAAGACTAGTGCTCCACCACTATGATCTTGCATTAAGAAATTACTTTTTCCAAAAAACATACCAACAATATTATTGACAAATATATAAACAAACTAGACCTCATTGAAAGAAAGCCTTTTGCCTTCCACCATTCACCCGTGCCTATAAGCCTAGCTGGTCTTCTCCTGAGAACTGGATTATAATTATTTGAAGCCACTCCTATCCTAAAAACAAGTCCACAGACTCCATCTGTAATAAACTAACCAAAAGACAGAATGGAGGCCTGGCTCAGTTGTTTGCCAGCCATGAGCAATCAAGCTAATCCTAAGGAATGTGAGTTCATGCCCTGAATTCAAGAACTGGCAAAATAGAAGACACTCAGGCAGTCACATAGATAGAAGATAGATAGATAGACAAATAGATACATAGATACATAGATAAATATATATAGAGAGAGATACATACATACATCACATTTTTGTTTTGTAAGTGGTATCTACAATATAAAATAGAGCTCATAACACTGGATAAAAATTTAAATTATGAATTTGATATGAACTTATATCCACTGAATACAGACAATTCTTATGACTTATAAAATGCCCCTTTTCCCCTTCAAGTACTGGTTTTTGACATCAGAGCCTTGCTCTTTCTTACCTTGCTTTCTCAGCTGACCCAGCTATGATAGAAACACATATGCAAGCTAGATTTTGCCTATTATTTTAAAGACTGTGTTTCCAATAACATTTTCTGTCTGGATTTGAAACTTGTTTCTGCAGAACTTCAGCCTCCTAAGTAGCTAGAATTGAGCCATTGCTGCTAGATTAAATAATTAAATTTTTATTAGCCACAAAAGGATTTGTCAAATTTCCACACATATATAAAATATATCCCAATCAACATCAGCCCCTCTATAATTCTTCTCCCATGAGATTCAATTCCCTACCTTTCCCACTTGTGCCCACCTTCACATCTGAGCCTGTTTTTCTTTCCTGGCATTTCTGTGTATGTATGAACTGCACCAAGGAATTTCACTATGTTTTTTTTTTCGTTGTTTGTTTGTTTTTGTTTTTGGTTGGTCATGGGGCTTGAACTCTGGGCCTGGCACTGTCTGTCCCTATGCTCTTCAGCTCATGGCAAGTGCTCTACTGCTTAAGCCACAGTGCCACTTCCGGTTTTCTAGTCGTTTATTGGAGATAAGAGTCTGATGGATGTTCCTGCCTGGAACAAACTATTTGAAGAAGTATTTGGGCTGGCTTTGAACCGTGATCCTCAGATCTGAGCCTCCTGAGTAGCTAGGATTACAGGCGTGAGCCACCTGCACCAAGCAAGGAGTTTCACTATAGTGATTCAGAAATACATATATTTTGGTAGAAAAACCCTCTCTGCTGTTTTCTTTTCCTCTAAAGAGCCACAATCTACTATTGGTCAACTGCTGTCATTGAGGTTCTTTATGTCCTACTTATACATAGTTTTCCTGTACTTTGAAATTATTTGCCTTTGATTTTTCTGCCTACCATTCAGTCTACTATTATCTGAGCCTCCTCCACACTCCCACCTTTTTTTTTTGGGGGGGGGGCCGGTCGTGGGGCCTGAACTCTGGGCCTGGATGCTGTCCCTCAGATCTTCAGCTCAAAGCTAGCGCTCTACCACTTGAGCCACAGCGCCACTTCCGGCTTTTTTCTTTTTGCTTATGTGGTACTGAGGAATCGAACCCAGGGCCTCAGGCATGCAAGGCACGCACTCTACCACTGAGCCATCTTCCCAGCCCTACAGTCCCACCTTTTTAATATATATACACATTTACGAGAATTTTTTTGTGGAAATAGCACTTAAGCCACAGCACCACTTCTTTCTTTGTTTGAGTAGTTTGTTGGAGTCACAAGGAACTTTTTCCACAGGGAACTTAATCCCAGGCTGGCCTGGGATTAAAATCCTCCTACTCTCAGCCTCCCTTGTACCTGAGATGACTGATGTGTGCCACCACACATAGCAAGTGAATGAGAAGGAGCTTTGTGTAGGTATAACTAGACTGGTCTTGAACTAATGTCAACTTCCCAAGTAGATAGCTTTACAGGCATATGTCTTCAAAACCTTGATGTGTTCTGCTTAAATTTGAAGTAGTGTTTGTACATACTTAGGGTGTATAGTGATAATACAGTCCTTGTTGAGTATATAATAATCACTTCGATATAATTAGCACCTTCAGAGCCTGGGAAGGTGGCTCAGTAGTAGAGTGCTTGCCTTGCATGCATGAGGCCTCGGGTGATGTCTGAAAGCTTGATTCAGTTGAGGAAAGGGAGTCTGTCCTCACAGAATATCTGCTGCAGGAAAACCAATCTCCAATGGAGAAATAAGAATATGTCCCTCCCTCAACTCAGGAAGAAAAGCCTTCCTGTAATGAGGTGGTAGATCCCTTTGACTACCCTGACCTAGCATTTCTGCTTATAGGCAACTTATAGGAAGATCTAGTGTTATAGGTTCCTTCTCCCCTCCCTGGGAAAATATCTATTTTACTTTTTGTCATGATTGATGTAAAATGTTTATTTTATTTACTCTTCTAACTCTATTAAAATGTCAATATTTATGTTGTACAATTCTTGAATCCTATATACTGTGGATTTTTTCTTCCTATAATCTGATGACCCAGGCACATGGGTCCTGAGTGGGTTGAAACACCTGTAGCTGTACAAGAGCATCTACTGAATATAGAGGCAACTATTAAATGCATAGGCAGTGGCAAAAGTCCAGGCCGTGCTTCTATATGGTGATAGGGTCCCTACACTAGCTCTAGGACATAGCAGACCAGACATCCTAGAAAGGTGTTCCTCCTTGATTCTCAAGCTCATAATCTGTCAATTGGGACAAATGCCAGAGTAAATGTAGTGGTTCATGGGACTCTCTTCCAACAGTGAATTCAAGTATCATTACACATCCATTGTGCTTCATGCAAACATCTAAGAAAATTTCACCTTAAATAACACCAAAAACCTAGTTTGGGGAGAAAATATTTAACAAGATACATAAGATCCCACAATTCAATGAAAATGAATACACATCAAGAAACCTGTGGGACACAGCAAAAGCATTCCTGAGGGGGAAAATTTATTGCCCTCAGTGTCCACATCAAGAAAATAGAGATGGACTAAGTAAATAATCCCATGTTGTAAATTACTAGAAAAACATGAAAACAGTGAAACTTAAAGTTACTAAACGGAACCAGATTACCAAATTAAGAGCTGAAATTAACGAGATAGAGATTAAGAAAATTATAAATAAAATTAATAAAACAAAAAGCTGGTTTTTTTTGTTTTTTAATTTTATTTTATTTTATTTGAGAGCATACAGTACAGAGGGGTTACAATTACATTGGCAGGATAATGCATACATTTCTTACCAAGCATTGCAGCCTCCTCCTTTGTTTACCCTTCACCTCCCTTCCCAGCCTCCCCCCTCCCCCTACCCAATCATACCCCCCTCCCCCCCCCACACCGACATTGTAAAGCTTGCTTTGACATGACATTTTGTAATTCTCCTTGTTGCAACAGGTCCACCTGAATCCTTAAACGACTTGTTGGTCCCCATCTCCTCCACATGTTATACTGACATCAAATAAAGTGAAAGCGGGGGTTATACTGTGGGGGAGGGACATACAAAGCAACAAAGAAATAATCTTATAAATGCGTTAGAAACACATGCATGAAAGAAACGAAAACATTAAAATACATATTTGAGGGTTCGTTTTCCTAACATCACATTATCTGAACTTTTCCGCTTGACTCATACCTATACTAGATATTGCAAATAAGGGAAACCATGGGAACTATGCTTCTTTGGGCCTGGCTTACTTCACTTAATATAATTTTTTCCAAGCCTTTCCATTTCCTAACAAATGGGGAAATGTCATTCTTTCTGATGGAGGCATAGAATTCCATTGTGTATATATACCACATTTTCTTGATCCATTCATCTACTGAGGGGCTTCTGGGTTGGTTCCATATCTTTGCTATGGTAAATAATGCTGTAATAAACATAGTTGTGCTGGTAGCTTTAGTGTGGTCTTGTTTGTATACATTTGGGTAAATGCCCAAAAGTGTATTTTTTAAAAAAAATTTTTTTTAAAAAATACATAAAATTGATGGACCTTTGGCAAGATTAATTAAGAGAGGAAACCCAAATTAACAAGATCAGGGATGCCACGGGAAAAATCACAACAAATACCCAGGACATCCAAGCAATTCTAAAGAACTATATCCAGAATCCATACTCTTTAAGAAAGAAAACCTATCAGAAATGGATGCATTTTTAGAGAAATACAAGTTACCCAAACTGAACAAAAAACCAATCAATTAAAAAAGCCAATATCTTACAATGAGATAAAGGAAGCAATCAGAAGTTTTCCAACAAGGAAAAGCCCAGGACAAGATGCATTCACTATGGAATTCTGTAAGACTTTTAAAAAGGAACTAACACCCATACTCCTCAGCCTCTTCCATGAAATAGAAAAAGAGGGAGCTATCCAAAACTCATTCTACGATGTCAATATCACACTCATCCCCAACCCAAGCAAAGACCCAACAACAACATCAACAATAAAAAACTACAGACCAATCTTCTTGATGAACACAGACACAAAGATCATTAACAAAATTCTATCCAACAGAATCCAGAAACATATAAAAAAAACATACATCATGGCCAAGTAGGCTTCATCTCAGAGATGCATGGATGGTTTAACCTACATAATTTAATAAATGTAATCCATCATATCAACAGACCCAAGGTCAAGAGCCATGATTATCTCCATTGATGCAGAAAAAAAGCTTTTGATAAGAGACAATATTCATGTTAAAAGCTCTGGGAAAAATAGGAATAGAAGGAACATTCCTTAAAACAATGAAAGCCATATACGACAGACCAACAGCCAGTATTATACTTAATGGGAAAAACAACCCATTCTCCTAAAATCAGGCAAGGATTCCCACTTTCTCCACTCTTCTTCAATATACTTCTGGAAACCTTAGCCAGAGAAAAAAGGCAAGAAAAAGGGAAGGAAGAAGTTAAATTAGGGAAATGGATAGAACTAGAAGAAATTATGTTGAGTGAGGTAAGCCAAGAGGAAAGAGACAAATGGCACATGGTCTCCCTGATAAGTGGATGTTAAATCCAGAACATAAGGTGATACAACACAGTAAACAAGACTCGAGAAACAAAAGACCCCCACTCATCTAGTCCAATGATTACTAAATGACCCCATACCGCTGACCACATATGGTATATATGTGCACATCAGAGGGAAACTAGGAGGAGGACACAGAACTAGAGGGAAACGGGAAAACATACAACAGTGGGACCCATCGGCTGCACCGGACATTGATCAAAACAAGCCAAACAACTTAAAGGCAGTGATGGGAGGGAGGAAATGAGTGGGAAAGAGAAAACAGCTGACACTATGCAATATCACTCAATCTGGAAGAAATAACTGTATAGTCAAAGCCCATAGAAATCATAAACTTCATGGACCATGATAGGCAATTTGTCCCATGAGTGTTAGAATGTGTTTGTGACTTTAACTAAGCATCACTATCCCAAAATACTTTGAAATTTATGAAATTATGTAATCAATCACAATAAAAAATTTGGAAAAAAGATACATAAGAAATATGAACACTGACATAAAATACATCATAAATAGGAGAAAGAAGACTTGCATAAATGGAAAATGACTTGCCAGGTGTCATGGACCATCTCACTAATTGTAGCTTCTAAAGTGGCATATTCTAAAGATGGAGGTTCAAAGCAGCACCTGCAGACAAATCTTAAAGACCCTTATTCAATGAATCAGTAAAAGTCAGGAACTAGAGGTGTAGCTAAAGTTCTATGTACAAGCGTTGAACAAAAAATAAGCAAGAGAGCAAGGTCCTGAGTTCAAATTCCAAGGTGGCATGAAAGATAAATATATCAGAGAAACAAAATTTGGGCAATGGCAATTTTAAACTAAAGAAAAACATATACAGGAAAAAGGAAAATATATGTTAATACTGTCCTTGAACAGTTTTTTCTCATGTCCATAGCTCCAATTTTGGATATTTGTTGTTGTTTTTTTGGAAATAATTTTTGGAAAGGTTTTTCTTCCTGAGGTGGGTTTTGAATTACTGTCCTCAGATCTCTTCTTTATGTGTAGCGAAGATCACAGATGTGAGTCATCCTTCCCTACTTAACTTCCTCTTGTTTTTGCAGTATCCAATTAGTTTGTTTAGGATTTCTTATAGTCCCCTACACATTTTAGAATGAATTTTGCAATTAATTTAAACCCAGGTCACAATCTTGTAAGGGGTATTTTGAATGCAAAGGCAATTTGAAAAGTACTGCTCTTTTAGAAATATTTTATGTTTTTGGGTCCGGTCGTGGGGCCTGAACTCTGGGCCTGGGCACTGTCCCTCAGCTCTTCAGCTCAAGGCTAGCGCTCTACCACTTGAGCTAGCGCCACTTCTGGCTTTTTTCTTTTTGCTTATGTGGTGCTGAGGAATTGAACCCAGGGCCTCAGGCATGCAACGCAAGTGCTCTACCACTGAGCCAACTTCCCAGCCCTCTTTTAGAAATATTAAGTCCTAGCTGGGCACTGGTGACTCACATTTGTTATCCTAGCTTCTAGGAGGCTGAGATCTGAGGATCACAATTCAAAGCCAGCCTGAAAAGTCTGTGATATTCTTACTCTAATTAACCACCCCCAAAACCAGATGTGTAGCTGTTGCTTAAAGAAGTAGAGTGCTAGTCTTGAGCAAAAAAGTTCTGGGACTTTGCCCAGGCCATGACTAAAGCTCCACAACTGATAAAAAGTAAAATAAAGTACAATATTGAGTCCTTTAGTCATAGGACAGGGTTATTTTTTCCATTTCAGTGGATCTACTTGACTTTAAAGGCATTTTTCCATTTCCAAATCACTCATCTTTTTATTGTTGATGTTCTGTGGTGGTCTTGGTGCTTGAATTCAGGACAGGAGCTATCCTTGAGCTTCATTTAGCACGAAGCTAGTACTGTACCACTTGAAATACAGGTCACTTCCAGGTTTTTGGTGATTAATTGGATCTAGGATGTGGTGCAGGAGGAAGGGGAGTAGAAGGAATGGATTGGGGGTGTCCCTCCTTACCCTGGTGCTTTAGTCATATGAGATGGAAAGTTTGCTGAAAATGGGCAGGTCTCCTGAATTGTCCAAGATGGGGGAATCTGACCCAGCATGGCTCCTGCTGTACTGCACAGGTAGCCTTGACCCAACAGAGAATTCTGAGGGGTGGCATGAGAATCAAACATGTGAGAGAACTCAGACATGGATCAGAATAGGAAGGTGGTGGGGTAGACATGAAAGGCAGCCCCATGAAAGAGGTAAAGAACAAATACCTGACTCTAGAAGGTGAAGGGGTTATTGGTGCCATCAGGAAGGTTGGGTGAGCCCAGGAGGTCATCGGCAATCAGGATGGGTGTTGGGATGATCGACGTGGGGCTATCTAACAGCCTCGTGGTGGCAGCAGTCTCATTGGCACTGGAAAATCCAGCAAAGCTAAAGCTATGCTGGAGATAGGGAAGGTCTGCAGAAAGGTCCTGGCCAGGGCTCTGTGTTCCTTGGCTTTGAGGATGAAGTGGCAGCAGGGCTCATAGAGGCAAAGGTTGGTGACATGGAAGGTACTAGATCTTGCACTTGGGATGGCAGGCTAGGCTGTGGAGCTTATGGATGCTGTGCATGAAGTGACACTTGTCTCTATATTTATAGGTGTTTTCTTCAAATTGGAGGAACAGCTAGTTCTTATAGCGACTGGAGTTGACCTGCCTCTTTTGGTCTGCTTCTGATTGGGCAGCAGCTGCTCAGCACCTGTGAGAAAGAGCAGTCTCTGAAGCTGCTGTCCCTAGAGTACAAGACTGGGACTGGCTCACCCTTCAGGTAGCTGATGACCTAGCTCTGGTGGAACTTGGTGCTGGGCAGGGTGTTGGCCAAGTGCCTCCAAGGGAAACACCTCAGCAGCAGGAGAGACCACTGCCTTCCTGTCCAGCAAGCAGCCCCTTCTCTGGGAGCTCTGTCATTGAGCATCTTGGCAACCAAAACTTGCATAAAGCTTCTCTCAAGTTGAAAATGGTGGCAGATATGAGTGGGGTAGTCATTGTGGACACTGACAGAGGACAAAGGTGCAGATTTGGTGTCATGAAGGTCCTGATGTGGGGAAGGTGCTTACTCTGCCACTTAGGTCAGGAGTCCCACATGTCTAATCCCAGGGCCCCTCACCTTTCTCACTCTGCCCTCATAGAACTTTAAGTGGCTTTTTTTGTTTTCTTTTTAGATTATAAAATGTCAGTGCATCAAATACAAGGGATTGCTGCATATTAATTGGGTTGCATGTAGTCAGGTTTTTTGTTTGTTTTTCGTAAGTCGTGGGGCTTGAACTCTGGACTTGGGCACTATCCCTGTGCTCTTCAGCTCAAGACGAACATTCTACTGCTTGAGCCACAGCACCACTTCCGGTATTCTAGTGGTTAATTTGAGATAAGAGTCTCACTGACTTTTCTGCTGGGCTGGCTTTGAACTGTGATCCTTAGATCTCAGCCTCCTGAGTAGCTAGAATTACAGGCGTGAGCCACTAGCACACGGCAAGTAGTCAGTTTTTCATCAGAACAAATACCTGAGAAAAGTATCTTCTGAAGTGAGATTATGTGTGTGGAAGATAGGAAGAAAAATGAGAAAAACTGGAAATGTTGGCAGAGGCTGTAATTTGGGCTTTTGGGGAACAGTGCAAGGATATTATACATTCAGTGGCACTTTGAAGCAAGGTAGTAAGACCCTCTCACAAATATTAAATAAAAAAGGGATAGAGGCACAGTTCAAATGTTAGAGCATTGCCTAGTGTGTGTCTGGCCTGGAGTTCACTCCCTAGCCCCAGAGATTTGACTTGGAAGGGGCTAATCTGAGTGTTACATGTAATCAATAGCAGGTTCTCTAGCACTGATCTTTTGATTAAATTGAATTAATGTGTGTGTGTGTGTGTGTGTGTGTGTGTGTGTGTGTGTGTGTGTGTGTGTGTAGGTGGTATGGTGTAAGAGATAGCAACTGAGTTTCAATCTTCTGAAGGTGAATATCTAGTTTTCCGAGCACCATTTTCAGATCCAATTTTTTCTCTGGTAAAAATGGAACAGTATTGATTCAGTTCACTCTAGAAAGATAGAAGGTAGACAGGGACACAAAAGAAATATTTTGGTCCAGTATTCTGTTTAAATACAGAGCTCAAGCTTTTTGTTTTAGCTTTTAGTTTTGTGGCGGGCACTCTGCCACTTGAGCAACACTTTCACTCCCAGCTTTTTCCTGGTGAGTTGATGAGAAGTGTCTCTTGAGTAAGTAGTATTATAGGCCTGAGCTTCGGGTACTGAGCTACAAAAGAAAACAAATTTAAATTTTCTAATAGGTTTATTTTTACAGCATAGTTATGGTATAATACAGGTGTATCCATATATCCCATACATATTGTGGATTGTTTTCTTGTGCTTTTGTTTTGTTCCAAGGGCTTGAACTCA
Source organism: Dipodomys merriami (assembly GCF_024711535.1). Lineage (NCBI taxonomy): Eukaryota > Metazoa > Chordata > Mammalia > Rodentia > Heteromyidae > Dipodomys > Dipodomys merriami. The sequence goes on from NW_027206257.1 coordinate 6,626,303, forward strand.
GGGTCTAGGTGCTATCCCTGAGCTTTTTTGGTCAAGACTGTTGCTTTACCACACTTTGATCCACACTTTGGATCCACACTTTGTGTTCACACATGGATCAAAGAGAAGGGTTACAAAAATATTTTCTTTTCTTTCTTGCATCTTCTTGAAGGTGTTGGAGAAGAGAAGACCTTTGACAAATGGGGCTATTGGGTATTTGACTTATTGTGAGATGTCTGCTTATCAAATTAAGACATTGTTCAAAGAGCACATTTGAACCAGTCTGTGTTTACATATACAGCATCCAGAAATAATGAAAAACAAAACCAATCAAAAAAGAGAATAATCATTCATTTTCCTGAGTATGAAAACCCAGGAAAATGTTTCTATGCCCTATGAACTTTGACCCCACATGCTATAGCAGGATTATTTTGGTATAGATTTTCTGGCCCCCTTCATCACACATAGCAGGAGGAGTGCAGGAGGAGCAGCTTAGCAGGAAAGCAGCTAGGCAGTGTTGAGATGCAATGCAGCCCCCTTATGGACCCTCTTGATCTAGGTTCTGAAGAGGATGCTTCAAGGTAGGGGCAGTGGGAGTCAACCCCAGAATGGTCAAGCTGAAATCCTGAAAGCCTGTGAACAGCTTTCTATGCCCTGGATTGAGTGAGTTTGCTGATTCTTACATTCATATTCTTCACCCAATAAACAAACATGGCACCTCAAAGCAGAGTCCTGGGCCTGCCCTAGTCCTTGTGAGTGAAAGGTGCTGGAAGCATAGGAAGTACAGTGATCTAGCAGGCAAATCTGGAGGCCTGAAAGGCTATGGAAATGGCAGCCCTGGTTACTCAGAACCAACAGATATCCCTTGCATTGGCCCTGAATTCCAGGAGACTTGGTAGTTACCTCTCAATTCTGTGACAAGTAGGCTAAAGGCAATTCTGTCTGATGAATGGTGACAAGATGCCTAGAATTACCAACTCAGGCCCTAGGAAAGGCTGGAGTTCCAACTCCAATCTCCACTAATCATAAACCAAGGCCAACCAGCTGTATCAATAAAGCCATGTGTCTCCTTGGATAGTAGTTGGAGCTGGCAACAAGTGTCTCACACCTATAATTCTAGATACTCAAAAGGCTCAGACCTAGAGTTTGCAGAAAAATATGGACAGAAAAGTCCTGAGACTCATATTTCCAGTTAACTAACCAAAAAAAAACTCAGTGAAACTTTGGCTTAAGAAGTATAGTGCCAAGTGCTATACTTGAGTGAAAAAGCTGAGTGAGAGTGTGAGACTTTTAGTTTAAATCCCAATACTGCTGTTCACACAAGGTGTGTACTTACACACACATGCACGTATCTCTGTGCATCACCTCCTTCTGGGATGCAATAATAGATGCTGAGAGTTAGCTCTAGTATCAATATTAACTCATTTCCAGTTTGACGACTGTATTCTACACACAGCAGTAGTGTGAAAGCTTCTCAGAAAATGAGTCCCACCATGCTTACAGTGACTGAGGATGGGCATAGGTGCATCCCTTCTGCTAGCTTTTGAGGGACCTCACTGTGCATCTGTGGACATTGTCTGTTCAGAAAAATAGCCTCTTCCCACAGTCACCAACAGCCACCAGAATGTGGGGAGAACTGGTCTGAGTAATGATCACAGGATCTTTATTTCATCTTTGTTAGATGTTTTTGCCTCATGTGGAGTCAGGATGTATGGCAAAGATGATTTTAATAGTTTGATGCACAAAGAGATCATTGAACAATTACTGATATTTACCATGTAAGCACAGGGTACCAACAACAACAGTGATTACATATTCTATTGATGATTCTTTGTTTTTGTTGTTGTTGTTCATGGGAATTGAACTTGAGGCCTGGGTACTGTCCCTTGAGATTTTTTTCGCTGAAGGCTGGAGTTCAATCACTTGAGCCACATTTGGCATTTTTGTGGTTATTTGGAGATAATAGTCACTTGGAAGCCTGGAGCTGGATGTTCACCCCTGTAAGCTTAATTACTTAGAAGTCTGAGATCTGAGTGTCAAGATTCAAACCGCCTGGGCCAGAAAGTCCATGAGAGTCTTACCTCAAGTTACCATCCCCCAAAAGTCAACTGGGATCATCATATCTCAGCTTCCTGACTATCTTGGATTGCAAGTGTGAGCCATCAGCAGTTTATTTGTAACAAATAAGCAAATAATAAAATAAATAATAATTGTAAAATAAATAATAAATACTATCTCTTTAAATAGTTTTAAAGAGATTTTCATTTTATTTCATGTGGACAATGCATGTTGATCAGTGTTACTCTTTCCATTATTGTCTACCCTCCTTTTGTTTGAACACAGAGTCTCTGTATATTCCATGTGATCTTCTTGTTTCAGTTTCTTGAGTGTTGAGATTATAGGCATGCACCACAATGCTAAGCTTTGTAAGTCTTATTCTCAAACCAAAACAGAATGCCAAGCAATATTTTCCTAGTTTCTGCTGCACTACATTACAAATATGCATTAAGAATGTCAGACTTTTCACACCCTGAAAATGTGGTACACTGACATCACACTGCATACAATATGCATGGTACATGGGGAAGTTAGCCAAGTGGTCTAGGCTAACCTGACACTGAGTCCCATGTAAACCCAGGTGTATTCTGATGCTGCTGGGTGAAATATTCAATAGATGTCTGTTAAATCTGGTTGATCTATGCAGTTGTTCAGATCTGCAGTTTCTCTGTTGAGTTTTTGCCAAGTTGATCTATCTAGTGGAGTGAGTGGTGTGTTAAAGTCCCCAACAATTAATGTCTTTGGATCTATGTGGAATTTGAGTTAAAGTAGTGTTTCTTGGATAAATTTGTGTGCTCTGTTGTTTGGTGTATGGAGATTTATAATTGTAATATCCTCCTGAAGGAGCAATCCCTTAATTAGTATGTAGCGACCTTCTTTATCTCTTCTCACTAATTTTAATTTGAAGTCTATTTTATCTGATATTAGTATTGCAACTCCTGCCTGTTTATGAGGGCCGTTTGCTTGGTAGATTTTGTTTCAGCCTTTCACATTGAAAATGTGTTTGTTTTTAAGGGCAAGGTGTGACTTCTGAAGGCAGCAGATATAAGGATCTTGCTTTTTAATCCAACTAGACAGTCTATGTCGCTTAATTGGAGACTTAAGTCTGTTAATGTTGAGAGATAGGACTGAGAGGTATTTGGGAGTTCCTGCCATTTTATCCACCTTCTTGGGGGCTGTGGTAACTAGGTTCTTCCTATGGTTCTTGGATTTTCAGTTTGGGTGAGGTTTCTTGGCCTTTATTGTGGTCTTCTATGTATAGGACATGTTTAAAAATCTTTTATAGGGCTGGTTTGGTGGAGATGTATTGTTTCAGTTTTTCTTTGCTCTGGAAGGTTTTTATTTGACCTGAGGTTATGAAGGAGAGTTTAGCTGGATACAGTATTCTTGCTTGATAGTTGTTTGTCTTTAGGGCATGGCATACATCATTGCAGGCTCTTCTTGCTTTGATTGTCTCTGCTGAGAAATCTGAGCTGATTCTAATTAGTTTCCCTTTATATGTGATTGATCTTTTCTCCTTGACAACTTTAAGGATCTTTTCCTTGGTCTGAATTGATCCTGTGCAGATTACAACATGATGGTGGGATGTCCTGTTTTGGTCTGGTCTATTTGGAGTACTAAAAGCTTCTTGTGTCTGAATAGGCCTATCTTTTTGCATGTTTGGGAAGTTCTCTGCTAAGATCCTATTAAACAAATTTCCTAGACCATTACCTTCTGTCTCTAGGTGCTCCTCTACAACTATTATCCTCAGATTAAGGCTTCTGATGGTGTCTTCAAAATGTTGAATAGGGGGGGGACCAAGATGGCGACGGGGCAGTAGGGAAATGCCACAGCTCTCTCCAACCAAAAAGAGAGTTCGAGCTCCAACGCTTAATCTCCCCAAGAGACCGACAACAACAAAAAGACGAACACTCAGAGAAAAACCAGAGGCGGAGAATAACAAAAAAGAAACAGAGGAAAAGAAGAATTTCAGAAGAAAAGCGAAGACCCCTCCCCCAACCTTTACTGGCCGCGCGGCAGTGCGCCAAGCCGCCGGCCAGCCGGCCCGGCGGGGGCTGCGGGAGCCCCAAGAGACACAGCAGAGACACAGGGGGCCGCTTTCAGATCACCAGGTACTGGTTTACAGAACAGCGGATCGCCAGGAACAGAGAAGCCTACCAGCCGGGAGTCTCCACGAGGATCCCACCCCCACCCCTCACTCTCCACCTGAGCAGAGAGGCTCCATCCCGCCAAAGCCGCTCCGCACCAGCAGCGCGCCCGCCCGATCGCGATCGCAACGACCCGGCACTCTCCACCCGAGCAGAGAGGTTCCATCCCGCCAAAACCGCCAGCAGCGCGCAAAGGGAACTGTCTGCAGACCACCCACCCGCCCGCCCGATCACGATCGCAACGACCCGGCGGGGCCACTCAGGCCCCAGAGGTACCGCGAAGAAGCTGTCTGAGCGGGGACACTCTTGACCCGACAGCTTCGACAGAGGCAGAGACAGAAAAGAATCACACAGAGCCACCACCGCCCAACCCAGCCCGGATTGCAACAACAACTGACGACCTACACCACACAGAAACAACCAGCTCCAGGGTGAGTACCCCACAGGGGAAGTGTATCCCTCAAGGGAGACCAGAGCTGGAGGGAATCCCCAGACCCTGACCTAGACTCCCTACCCCAACACCCGGACCACAGGACCCACTAAAACTGGGAACTGTTTGAGAGCTCCACCAGCCCGTGGAGCACACTCAGCTGGCCAGGCTAGAGCAAGAGCACCCCTGGAAGGGAGCTTAAATGCCCAAGCCAGGAACAGCGCCCCTGGGTCAAGACTACCAACAGTAGAAGAAATTTGAACTGTGTCCCCCAGGCTGTATAACCTAGGTGGTATACACATCAGCACAGGCCTAACGAGTGCGCTCCAGGCTGCATAACCTAGGTGGTATACACATCAGCACAGGCCTAACAAGCGCGCTCCAGGCTGGGGCCGGAACCAGGCCCGGGGATCCGGCGCCTGAACAACACAACCAACTCCTCCCAATTGAAGTAAAAAGCTGAGCATACGCCTCAACAGAGGGGAGAAAACCAGGAAACAACACTCCCCCGGGAAGCACGCCTGTGACAACAAAAGACCTGGAGGCCCAGGACAAGAGAAGCCCAAACCCCACCAAAACTCCACCCATATACCCTAGACTGGGAATTGGGCAACACAGGCTGCCAGCACCTGATAGTAAGCAGGAGCTCAGACTGTTAAGGCGGCTCAGCAATAGAGTGATAGTCTTGGATGTATGAGGCCCTGCATCTGATTCCTCAGCATCACAAAAGCAAAAAGGGTCAGAAGTGGTGCTGTGGCTCAAACGGTAGGGTGCCAGCCTTGAGCTGAAAAGCTGAGGGACAATACCCAAACCTAGAGTTCAAGCCCACAACCAGCCCAAAACAAATAAACAAAAACACATCAGGAGCCCATAGCAGACTCCAGCATTTGGGAGAGTGCATCCAGAGCATCTGTTCTTCACAAGAGCACCCGTAGGAGCAAACACAAGCAGTCTAGGCTGCTCAACCCTTCCAAAGGCGGGAACTGCCAGCAATCTACAGCAGAGAGCTGAGAATCCTAAGTAAGACAGAATAGCAGCTGGAAATAGGCTCCCAACAGAACCCAGATCAGGCACAGACTCTCTCTACCAATACAGAATCAGCAACCAAGCAAAGACAGACACACCAAAACAAAATTGAAGAGCAGTCTCCTGAACCTCCATGCGAAAATCACAGAGAAAAATCACAAGGTTTACTACCACCCAGGACAGCAAGCTCACCTCAAAAGCCAGCAGCCACACAGGGGAGAGCCCCAGTGGGAGCAAAGCAGGAATGGAAGACAAAGGCTACTTCCAAGGGTTGCTGGAGGCAATGACTCAAGAAATAAAGCGAGAAATTTATCAGAAATTGAAAGAGCACAAGGATGAACTATCCAAAGAGATACAGGGTATCAAACAAGAGATGCATGCAAAAATAGAAGCTGCACAAACCTCAGTAAGAAGTGAGATAAACGCCAAATTAGAGGTAATGCATACCTCATTGAGAGGTGAGATCAGTACTCTGAGAACCAACATTGAATCCATAAAGGGATCCATTTCCTCCATGCAAACCACAATAGAAGCCACTGTCAACAGAGTGAATGAAATGGAAGGTCGAGTGTCAGATACAGAAGACAGAATACACCAACTGGACCAAAAAGTGACAGATATGGAAAAATTACTCAAATTAAACCAAAGGGATATTCAAGAGCAAGCAGATAATGCTAAAAAATTTAACCTTCGCATAATTGGAGTGGACGAAGGTGAGGAATTCCAGAGCAAGGGAATGCACCACCTATTTAACAATATAATCAATGAAAATTTTCCCCACCTCAAAAACGACCATCTTAACTACATCACAAAAGCTTATCGAACACCCAACAAGCAAGACCCCAGGAGAAACACTTCTAGACACATTATAGTAAAAATGATAGATCTGAATAATAAGGAAACAATCCTGCATGCAGCAAAAATGAAGAAGGAGCTATACTACAATGGGAAAAAAATAAGAATTACTGCAGATCTCTCCACACAAACAATGAATGCAAGAAAAGCCTGGGAAAGCACCATACGAGCCCTGAGAGCCAATAACTGCCAACCCAGACTGATCTACCCGGCAAAGCTAGCATTCACATTTGATGGAGAACTGAAAACTTTTAATAGCAAAGAAAAACTAAATGAATACATAAACATTAAGCCAGCATTACAAAGAATTCTAAGAGGGGGGACACAACCTGAAGAAAGCAGCCAGGAACTGGGGCCTGCCCCAAACAGGCGTTACTCAAAGTCTAACTGAGCAAGCACAGGAGGAAAGGAAAAAAGAAAAACTTAGGAAAACGGAATGGCAGGGACAACAATGCATCTCTCTATACTTTCTCTTAATATAAATGGGCTGAATTCACCAATTAAAAGAAAACGAACTGAGGACTGGATAAGAAAACAAGACCCATCCATCTGTTGCCTTCAGGAGACTCACCTCTCAGCCAAACATACAAACAAACTCAGAGTGAAGGGGTGGAAAAGGATCTACCAATCAAACGCCCCCAGTAAGAAAGCAGGTGTAGCTATCCTGATATCTGACAAAATAAACTTTTCATTAAAATCAGTACAGAAAGACAAGGACGGACACTACATATTAATAAAGGGAACAATCCAAGAGGAGGATATAACCATCATCAACTTATATGCCCCAAATATTGGTGCACCCAGATATGTCAAACAAATGCTCTCAAACTTACAGAATAAAATAGATCCCAATACGATAATACTAGGAGACTTTAACACACCACTCTCACCAAAGGACAGGTCTACCAACCAGAGGATTGGCAAAGAAGCTACCGAATTAAGAGAGGCCATACTGCAAGCGGAATTAACTGACATCTACCGAGTATTTCACCCTAAAACAACACAGTACACATTCTTCTCAGCAGCTCATGGAACTTTCTCCAAAATAGACCATATCATAGTTCATGCAAGGAACTTAAGCAAATACAAAGGGATCGACATAATCCCCTGTATCCTATCTGACCACAGTGGAATCAAGCTAGCTCTCAATAACAAAGCATACCGCAGAAATTTCTCCAATACATGGAAATTGAACAGCACACTCCTTAACAATGCCTGGATAACAGAAGAGATCAGAGAAGAAATAAAGCATTTCCTACAACTCAATGAAAATGAAAACACCTCACAAAGAAACTTGTGGGACACAGCAAAAGCAGTCCTGAGGGGCAAATTTATTGCCCTCAGTGCCCACATCAAGAGAATGGAGACAGACCAAGTAAATAATCTCATGTTGCAATTAAAACAGCTAGAAAAACAGGAAAAAATGGGACCTAAAGCTACTAGAAGAAGCCAGATAACCAAATTAAAAGCAGAGATTAACCAATTAGAAAATCAGAAAACCATAACCAAAATAAACCAAACAAAAAGCTGGTTCTTTGAAAAAATAAACAAAATTGATGGCCCATTGGCTAGATTAATTAAAAAAAGAAGAGAGGAAACCCATATTAATAGGATTAGGGATGCCACGGGAAACATCACCACACGTACCCAAGATATCCAAACAATTCTAACAGACTACTTTCAAAAGCTATACTCTCTAAAGGAAGAAAATCGGGCAGAAATGGATGCATTTTTAGAGAAATACAAGTTGCCCAAACTGAGCAAAGAAGAAGTTAACCAATTAAATAAGCCAATATCCTATAATGAGATACAGGAAGCTATCAAAAGTCTTCCAACAAAAAAAAGCCCAGGACCAGATGGATTCACAGCAGAATTCTATAAGACCTTCAAACAAGAACTAATACCCATACTCCTCAAGCTCTTCAGAGAAACAGAGAAGGAAGGAGCTATCCCAAACTCATTCTACGAAGCCAATATCACACTCATCCCCAAACCAGGCAAAGACCCAACCAAAAAGGAGAATTACAGGCCAATCTCCTTGATGAACACAGATGCAAAGATCCTTAACAAGATTCTAGCTAACAGAATCCAGAAACACATAAAAAAAATAATTCACTATGACCAGGTAGGCTTCATCCCAGAGACACAGGGATGGTTTAACATACGTAAGTCAATAAATGTAATCCAACATATCAACAGAGCCAAGGTCAAGAATCACATGATTATCGCTACAGATGCAGAAAAGGCCTTTGACAAAATTCAACATTCATTCATGCTAAAAGCTCTGGAGAAAATAGGAATAGAAGGAACATTTCTAAAAACAATAAAAGCCATTTATGACAGACCAATAGCCAATATTATACTTAATGGGGAAAAGCTACAACCAATTCTCCTAAAATCAGGAACAAGGCAAGGATGCCCACTGTCTCCACTCCTCTTCAATATAGTCCTAGAACCCTTAGCCAGGGCAATAAGGCAAGAAAAAGACATTAAAGGGATCCGCATAGGAAAAGAAGAAGTTAAACTATCCCTTTTTGCAGACGACATGATACTATACCTCCAAGATCCCAAAAACTCCATCCCCAAACTCTTAGAAATCATAAATCACTTTGGCAAAATAGCAGGATACAAAATAAACCCACAAAAATCAGTTGCCTTCCTATACACTGATAATGTACAGGAAGAGAGGGAAATAAAGGGAGCAACCCCATTCACAATAACCTCCCGAAAAATAAAATATTTAGGAATTAACCTAACCAAAGATGTAAAAGAACTATTTAATGAGAACTATAAAAAGTTAAAGAAAGAAATTGCAGAAGACACTAGGAAATGGAAAGACCTCCCATGCTCCTGGATAGGCCGACTTAATATAGTAAAGATGGTAATACTTCCAAAACTAATATACAAATTCAACGCAATTCCTATTAAAATCCCAATGACGTACATCTCTGAAATACAGAAAACAGTCCAAAAATTCATATGGAACAACAAAAGACCTAGAATAGCCAAAACAATTCTAGGGGATAAAGACAATATGGGAGGGCTATCCATGCCGAACTTCAAACTCTACTACAGAGCTATAATAACAAAGACAGCATGGTACTGGCACAAAAACAGACCCGAAGACCAATGGAACAGCATAGAAGATCCAGAAATAAATCCACAGGCCTACAGCCAGCTGATATTCGACAAAGGAGCCAAAGACATACAATGGAAGAAACACAGCCTCTTCAACCGCTGGTACTGGGAAAACTGGGCAGCCACATGCAGAAAACTAAAAGTGGACCCCAGCCTATCACCATGCACCAACATCAACTCAAAATGGATTAAAGACCTTAACATTAAACCTGAATCTCTGAAACTACTGCAGGACAGAGTAGGAGAGACACTTGAACTAATAGGCACAGGAAGGAACTTCCTGAACAGAGTCCCAGGGTCACAACAAATTGGAGAGAGACTCGACAAATGGGACTACCTTAAAATAAAAAGCTTCTGCACAGATAAAGCTATCGCAACCAAGCTAGAAAGACAACCAACTAATTGGGAAAAAATATTTACCAGCAATATATCAGACAAGGGGTTAACATCCTGTATATACAGGGAACTCAAGAAACTAATCCCTCCCAAACCTAACAAACCAATTACTAAATGGGCAAGGGAACTAAAGAGGGACTTCTCAAATGAAGAAATAAAAATGGCAAAGAAACACATGAGGAAATGTTCATCATCCCTGGTGGTGAAGGAAATGCAAATAAAGACAACCCTGAGATACCACCTTACCCCAGTCAGAATGTCCCACATCCACAAATCAGCCAACGACAAATGCTGGAGGGGATGTGGAGAACGAGGAACGCTATTACACTGCTGGTGGGAATGTACACTCATACAACCACTTTGGAAAGCAGTCTGGAGGGTCCTTAGAAAGCTAAAGATTGACCTCCCTTACGACCCAGTCATACCACTTCTAGGCATCTACCCTGAACAACAGGAACCAATATACAAGGACACGTGCACCTCCATGTTTATTGCAGCACTGTTCACAATAGCTAGGATATGGAAACAACCTAGATGCCCCACCACAGATGAATGGATCCAAAAATTGTGGTATCTATACACAATGGAATATTATGCAGCCATTAGAAATGACAAAATAATGGCATTTGCAGGGAAATGGATGGAGCTAGAAGGAATCATGTTGAGCGAGGTAAGCCAAGAACGAAGAGACAAACAGTACATGGTCTCCCTGATAAGCGGATGATAAATCCAAAATGTTAGGTGATATGACAAAACTAACAGGACTTAAGAAACAAAGAACTCCCACTCATCTGGTTGAACCACTACTAAATATCCCCATGCTGCTGATCACGTGTATGGTATATAACATATGAACACCGTTATATATTACAGACTGTGATAGACAATTTGCTCCAGGAAAGTTAGAATGAACGTGTGACTTTAAATGAGCATCATTATTCCACAATACTGTGAATTTCCAGAAATTAAGTAATCACTTAATCACAATCAAAAAAAAAAAAAAAAAAAAAAAAAAAAGAACCTTGGGGAAGGGAGGGAGGGAGGGGATGGTAGGGAGAAAACAATGGAGGGGGTAACAATGTTCAAGAGGAAGTGTACTCATTACCCCACTCATGTAACTGTAACCCTCTGTATAGAATCTTTACAATAAAAAAATTAAAAAAAAATAAAAAAAAAATGTTGAATAGATCTACCATATTTCTTGGATTTGTCTTGGATGGTTGAATGTTCTTTCTCTATAATATCTAGGCTGTCTTCAATCCCTGGGATTCAATCTTCTGCATGGTCTAACCTACTATCAAGACTTTCTACTTTGTTTTTCATTTCTTTTCCTTCTAATTGTTTGGCTTTGTTGGGGGTTTGTTATAGATCTTGTATGAACTTCTTTACTTCCTTAATTTGTGTTCAGTGTTTATTCTCAAGTCACTTAGTTGATTGGTTATGGTTTCCCTGAACTCCCATTCCTGGAAGGTGATTTCTGAGGATTGCAGTTCAAAGCCAGTCCTGGCAGGAGCGTCTGTGAGACTCCTATCTCCAATTAACCACCAGAAAACCTGAAAGTTGTTCTGTGGCTCAAGTGGTAAAGTGCACACCTTGAGCTAAAGAACTCAGGGATCGTGCCCATGCCTAGAGCTCAGGGATCATGCCCAGACCCAGAAATCAAGCCCCACGACCAACAAAAAGAAAAAAAAAAGGAATGGGTTAAATGTTAAATAAATCTGAACTTATTTTAGGTTCTATGAATTCAGGAAATGTTACAATAATGGAAATACATTTTATTTCATAATATCAGGATTTGAGATCAAATGGGTATTATGATTCCTGTTATAGAACAAGATAGATTCAGAGTTAAGAGTGAAAAAATCTGTAGGGTTTAGGAAAACCTGCAATTTATTTCAAGAATTACAAGTCAATTTCAGTTAGGATGACACAAAATGAGGGATTTTCATAAATTATATAATTGGGATACCATTAGGGTCAAGTTTATGGTTAGGATTATAGCCATGATTAGGGTTAGAGTTAAGGAGAAAAAAATGAGGCTCAAATTGAAGGTAAATTTTAGAATAAGCCTGGTAAGAGTTAGAATGAATGTGAACTAGAGTATTGCTATATTAGAATCTACTTACAATCAGCTTATGGTTATTCTCAATGTTCCAGTTAAGGTTAAGTTTAGGGTTAGAAAATGACTAAGGTATTGGGAAAAAATTGTAACCTATGTTTGGAAGCCTTATTTGAATCAAGTCAGGATGAGTGAAAATTAGTTTACTTGTGTTAGTGTTGACATATAATTTATATTAAGATTAGGGTCAGTATTTTGTTCTGATTATGGTTAGTGTTATGAATAGGAATATTTTTAGTATGAAATTGAGTTTTCACTAAAAAGTGGACGCAAAAAATGTGAGATTGAATAGTAACTAGAGCATTATCATTATATTTATTTCTCAGTGATCATTCTTGTAATGATTAATGAGAGTTTTCCAGCCAGGTTTCAGTTGAGAGTTAGCTTAAGTAATGGACTAGATGATGAGTAAATCTGAAACTGTTTTAGGGTACAGGGAAACTACCATATTTTTCCTGATGTGAGAATTTGAGGACACATAATGGTTCATGTTAGGGAACAATATAACTTCAGATGTAGAGTCAGGAAATTTGTGGGAATTAGGGCAAACTGGAGCATTCACTAGAATGAATAAAAACTAGAATATTTTTCTTAAACATTAGAATTGGACTATCATTAGGGTGAAAGTTAGGTTTCCATTCTAGATGGGCTTAATGTTAGCATTAGGGAAATGGAAATTTTAGGGTCTAATTGAAAGTAAATTTTTGAAAAACAAGTCAAGTTACAATTAGGATGAATGTGAAATAGGAAACTGTTCATAATAGAAGGATTAGGGTATGATTAGTGTGAGGGTTAGCCTGAATGTTCCAGTTAGGGTTCGGGTTAGAAAAATGGCAGGATATTTAAGTAAAACTAAAAACTATTTTGAGAAAGATGAGTTGAATCAAAGATAGGATAAATAAAAACTAATATATTTGTGTGGCTTTTAGAATTCAAAGGCAATTGGTTCTAGGGTTGTGGTTACTTTTCTAATTTATGAACTAATGAATTAAAGGCACAATTCTTTCATTCTTACAAACCAAGAAAGTCACAATTTGGGGAACAAACTCAATTTTCTACATGAAAATGTGTCTTAAAATATTTTCAAACATAAATAATAGTGAACAAGGTGTCATTTATTAAAATTAGGTAAGTTGATGATACAGCTTTCAAAAATATACAAACACATGGGACAGAAACTCAGACATCTTATCAGAAAAAACAGATATTCTACTTGCTCTAGTTGGGAAATTGTGTGTGTGTGTGTGTTTGTGTGTATGTGCACGTGTGTGCATGTGTGCATGTGTGCATGCGTGCATGTGCGAGTGTGCGTGCACCCACCACAGGTCTTCAACTCAGGCCTGGGTTCTGTCATCATCTTATTCAGTGCAAGGATGGCACTAAACCACTTAGCCACAAGTCTTCTTCTGGCTTTTTAGCAGTTAATTTGAGATACATATCACATGGATTTTCCTGTCTGGACTTAATCTTATGATCCCCAGCAATCCTTGGATTAGTGTTACTGTGGGTGTTACCACAAAGTGATAGTTCATTAATCTGGGAACAATATAGAAGTACTTGTGCAAGATACAAAGTAACCAGTTCATTAATTTGGGAGTAACACAGGATCACATTATATTGCCTTCAAACACATTGTTTCTGATGAGTTTATCTGAACCCCAAGACATAATCAAAACCTATTAGCCAGAATGTATGAAGTAGCACATATTTATGGCACAGGATATGTACAATGAATTAAATCCTGAATCAAAAGTCTTTGTTGGTTTTGCTATTTAAAAACAAATCAGAAATAGATGGTCATTGAGATGAAGCCTAGACTGGAGGCCTGTAGTGAGCAGCAGAGCATCTGCATAGTGAGCACAAGGCACTGAGTCCAACCCCCAGGACCATAAAGAAGAGGTAGAAGAAAGTGAAAGTGTAGGAGAAAGAGGAAAGGAAAGGAGGAGAAAGGTGTAAGAGAGGAGGAAAGGCATAGCAGGAGGAAGAAGAGGAGGGGACAGGGAGAAAGTTGAAGGGAAAAGGGATGTAAGAGGGAAACAGGACCCTGGGGAAAAGAAGCAGGAGAGGAGACAGAAGGAGAAAGATAAATGTAATATAACAACAAGAATTGTTGGAAAAAATTTTGCATAAGTGATCTGCATGTGCATGGCAGAATTATTTTTAATCAGTGAGAAAGCTAGCACGGTGACAATATGGGTGATACCTGTTGTTTGGTCATTTTATTTTCTTTCTTCAGTGAGGAGTTCAGAAGAAATCCTGTTTGGTGTTTGACAGATATATTCAGGATTTCTTTTTCATGAATTAAACATGGGAAGGAACTATATGCAACCTCCTTTAATTAAAAAAAGAATAGAAGCTATATTTATTAGTATTACTGTGCATGAGGAAATCGTGGAGATTTTTGGTTAATTCAAAGGGCTCCATGCAAAAATATACGACAAGAGGGAATTAAAACTGTTTTTAAAGTATAATACATTATCATTGATGAGAAGTTTTAGTGGATGTTTTTCTTTTTCTTTTTCTTTTTCTTTTTGCCAGTTGTTCAGTGCAGCAGCAAGGCTGTACCCTGGAGCCCTTTCGAAGTCACCACATGAACTTCAATTTCTGTAGTCCCTGTGGGTGTGGGTGCCTCCTCAGGTCACCCGTTGAGAAGTGGGGTCCCCTTCCTTCTGGTGGATGTACAGTGAGGGGATGTGTGTGCATGCTCCCCAGCATTGCCAGATGAGCCCCACCCATCCTTCCCACCTCCCTTCCCAGTCTCAGTTGCTCCATTTCACTCAGGATCTGGCAGCCATGGGGCTGGAGTTGAATCCACTGCTGCCTTCTCCTCCTCCAGCGGTGCTGGTACTGTTCTGCAGTGGTCTTAGGTGAGAGTGCCATCCCAGGGAGACTCCGTTCTGAGGTCACTGCCTGCCCTCATGGGTGTAGGGTCTGGGGACACCATGTTTGTACACTGTAGAGTCCACGGGAGAAGGAAGGCTGGGTGGGCAGTCCACCCCTTTGAGGCCAGGCAGCCCAGCTGTGGTTCACCTTATCAGTCATTTATTTATTTATTTATTTATTTATTTATTTATTTATTTATTTATTTATTTATTGTGAAAACACCATACAGAGGGGTTACAATTACAAGGGCAATGAGTACATTTCTTTTTTTTTTTTTTTTTGGGGTCCGGTTGTGAGGCCTGAACTCTGGGCCTGGGCGCTGTCCCTCAGCTCTTCAGCTCAAGGCTAGCGCTCTACCACTTGAGCCACAGTGCCACTTCCGGCTTTTTGCTTATGTGGTGCTGAGGAATCGAACCCAGGGCCTCATGCATGCAAGGCAAGCACTCTACCACTGGGCCACCTTCCCAGCCCCAATGAGTACATTTCTTATCAAGCCCTTTCCCATCCTCCTCCCCCCACCACCAAAATTGTAAAGTTCATTTTTCGACATAACGACTTGTACATCTCCTTGTTGCAATGAGTCCACCTGTATCCCTATTTAAACTATTTGTTTTTGCCCTTCCCCTCCACAAATTATACCAACAGCAAATACAGAGAGAGCAGGGGGTATTCAAATGTTTTTCTTTCACTCGATTATTTCTAACATATTTATAAGATGATTTCTTTGTTGTTTTGTATGTCCCTCCTCCACGGTATAACCCCTGCTCTCACCTCATCAGTCTTTAAGGTGGTCTGGAGACTGGAGTTGTGTGCTGGCCCCTCTGCCAGAAGGCTTGTGACAGCTGCACAGCTCAGCACCCTGGAGCCCCTTTAGCATCCCCACAGACTTCCATTTTCTGGTCCCTGTGAACTCGGGTATGGGCTCATCCCTGCATATGCCCATCAGTGCCAGAGGAGTCTGGACTTTCAATGCACCAGCTGCAGCACCAGGGGCCTGAAGTCCTTTGGCTTTGCTGTGTAGCCTCCTCCGTCCTTTTGGTCTGCATGGGCCCAGATCTGGGTGGCATTCTGGGGATGCTCCGTTTGGAGGCTCACTCCCTACCCTTGTTGTGCTCCAAAGCAGGGAAATGGGTCTGGCCTTGGCAGTGTAGTCCACACAGATGGAAGGCAGGACTTGGGGTCTGCCTTGCCTTCCCTCCTGGCTTTGGCCCCTGAGGCTGGTTTGCTTGATCTGGTCACTGATGGAGCCTTGTTGGCCGCAGCCCACCACAACAAGTGCTGCACCTGCTGCAGCAGCAATGTAATGTCCTGGGCCCCCTCAGGGTCACCACAGGGACCTCTGATGGGTCTACATGCGCTGGGTGTGGGTGTCATCCCAGGACTCCCATTAGGAAGTGCCACTCCCCTTTGTGGTACTGGAAGCAAGAGGTGCCACATATAATTTCTACGTTCTAACATTTTCCTTCACTGAGATAAACAGAACTGGGAGATTTAAATAACTTTTATAAAAACCAAATATTTAACCTATATCACTTCAACCTGTTAAACTATTGTAATATTTTTTATCTAGTAGTAATTCTTTTTTTTTTTTTTGCCGGTCATGGGGCCTGAACTCTGGGTCTGGGCGCTGTCCCTCAGCTCTTCAGCTCAAGTCTAGCGCTCTACCACTGGAGCCACAGCGCCACTTCCAGCTTTTTCTGTTTATGTGGTGCTGAGGAATCGAACCCAAGTCCTCATGCTTGCAAGGCATGCACTCTACTGCTGAGCCACTTTCCCAGCCCTCTAGTAGTAATTCTTTCTGTAATTACTTATTTT
Organism: Dipodomys merriami; assembly: GCF_024711535.1. Lineage (NCBI taxonomy): Eukaryota > Metazoa > Chordata > Mammalia > Rodentia > Heteromyidae > Dipodomys > Dipodomys merriami. The sequence continues at coordinate 6,643,149 of NW_027206257.1, forward strand.
ACTTTTGAATGTAACTAATAAATATTTTGTGTGTGTTTTACTATTCTAGTATAACTTCGTTTGCACTACTTACATACAATTTTTTTTCAAATTCTGATATTTAATCATGTGTTTTGGATAAGAGTTTTGTTGTACTTTTATTTCAGTTTGCCATTATGGCCTTATAAATACAAACAATAAAATCCATTTTTGTTAGTATCAAGAAAAATGATTTTGGACTATAGACTCAAGGATATAGCATTATATATCATACAGTAATATATATCACTTTGTTTAAAACTGCTCCATAAAATAAGTAGTAATTCAGGTGGCAGCCACTTCATCTGGCATGCTGATCCCTCTGGTGAAGTAGGATCCTAGTGGCAGTCTGTCCAAATCGGGCCCTTGTGGGCACCTCGCCTGGGACTGTGGGAGAAGATCAGGGTACACCTCCTGTTGGGCTAGGGCAGCAACCCAGTAGCTTCTGTGTGAATGACACAGTGCCACTGACTCACATCTAGCACCTGCCTGCCCCGTGGGCCTGGGCTCTGAGGATCAGCCCCTGTGAGCACACACACACACCGTGGGGCAGAGACCGCCCACCTAGGAAGGAGTGCAGACTGAATAGAAGCCACTCTGTGGGCCAGCTTGTACAGTATTTATCCTTCATGAAGCAGGGGACAATTCTGCTCCACTGTGGGGAGAAGAAAAGAAAGACAGGCCCAGGAGGGGTGATGCCAACTTTTGTATTCAGGCTGGCAAGGAAACTTTCCTCCACGCACTCTCCAGCAGGCTCAGGAAGCCCTTCCATGCTCCTGGTCGATGGAGTAGTAGCCAGGAAACTCACGTCTGATACTCCTGGCTGCTCTTTTGGGTTTGTTTGTTAATTTATTCAGAGAGCCTCTCCCTCAGACAGCAAAGTTATATTCTGGGTTTTGTAAAACGTTCTGCATCTGAGCATTCTCAGTGTTTGGTTTTTGTGTTGTTTCTTGTAAATGGGTTGTAAAATTTGTGTTTTAGGTTTTGAGGTGCAGGAAGAGGAGCCAGAATATGAACACAGTTTCCTATAAGCCTTTCATCTAAAACTGAAAACAGATTCTCTCTAAAACTGCATTTCAGGAAATAAATTTGAGAGGGGAAAAGGCTCTTTTATCATGAGATCAAAATGTGCTATTTTTATATGCATGTTTTATACGTTCAAAATACAATTAAGTAATTCACTATCTAGGAACAATTTTTCAGATCTAAGATATAAGTGTTTTGGGAGCTAGAGGCAGGGTTATTTATCCAAAGGGAGGGAAGGAAGTTAAAATCCATAGATGACTTTGTAGAATCAAAATGGTAATACAAAATAAGAATCACAAAAAACCCTCTGTGCTTTTCGGGGTCTTTTTTTTTTTTTAATTTTTTTATTGTAGAGATACTATACAGAGGGTTACAGTTACATGAGTGAGGTAATGAGTACACTTCCACTTCCTCTTGAACATTGTTACCCCCTCCATTGTTTTCCCCCTACCATCCCCTCCCTCCCTCCCTTCCCCAAGGTTCTTTTTTTTTTTTTTTTTTTTGATCGTGATTAAGTGATTACTTAATTTCCGGAAATTCACAGTATTGTGGAATAATGATGCTCATTTAACGTCACAAGTTCATTCTAACTTTCCTGGAGCAAATTGTCTATCACAGTCTGTAATATATAACGGTGCTCATATGTTATATACCATATATGTGATCAGCAGCATGGGGATATTTAGTAGTGGTTCAACCAGATGAGTGGGAGTTCTTTGTTTCTTAAGTCCTGTTAGTTTTGTCATATCACCTAACATTTTGGATTCATCATCCACTTATCAGGGAGACCATGTACTGTTTGTCTCTTCGTTCTTGGCTTACCTCGCTCAACATGATTCCTTCTAGCTCCATCCATTTCCCTGCAAATGCCATTATTTTGTCATTTCTAATGGCTGCATAATATTCCATTGTGTATAGATACCACAATTTTTGGATCCATTCATCTGTGGTGGGGCATCTAGGTTGTTTCCATATCCTAGCTATTGGGAACAGTGCTGCAATAAACATGGAGGTACATGTGTCTTTGTATATTGGTTCCTGTTGTTCAGGGTAGATGCCTAGAAGTGGTATGACTGGGTCGTAAGGGAGGTCAATCTTTAGCTTTCTAAGGACCCTCCAGACTGCTTTCCAAAGTGGTTGTATGAGTGTACATTCCCACCAGCAGTGTAATAGCGTTCCTCGTTCTCCACATCCCCTCCAGCATTTGTCGTTGGCTGATTTGTGGATGTGGGACATTCTGACTGGGGTAAGGTGGTATCTCAGGGTTGTCTTTATTTGCATTTCCTTCACCACCAGGGATGATGAACATTTCCTCATGTGTTTCTTTGCCATTTTTATTTCTTCATTTGAGAAGTCCCTCTTTAGTTCCCTTGCCCATTTAGTAATTGGTTTGTTGGGTTTGGGAGGGATTAGTTTCTTGAGTTCCCTGTATATACAGGATGTTAACCCCTTGTCTGATATATTGCTGGTAAATATTTTTTCCCAATTAGTTGGTTGTCTTTCTAGCTTGGTTGCAATAGCTTTATCTGTGCAGAAGCTTTTTATTTTAAGGTAGTCCCATTTGTCGAGTCTCTCTCCAATTTGTTGTGACCCTGGGACTCTGTTCAGGAAGTTCCTTCCTGTGCCTATTAGTTCAAGTGTCTCTCCTACTCTGTCCTGCAGTAGTTTCAGAGATTCAGGTTTAATGTTAAGGTCTTTAATCCATTTTGAGTTGATGTTGGTGCATGGTGATAGGCTGGGGTCCACTTTTAGTTTTCTGCATGTGGCTGCCCAGTTTTCCCAGCACCAGCGGTTGAAGAGGCTGTGTTTCTTCCATTGTATGTCTTTGGCTCCTTTGTCGAATATCAGCTGGCTGTAGGCCTGTGGATTTATTTCTGGATCTTCTATTCTGTTCCATTGGTCTTCGGGTCTGTTTTTGTGCCAGTACCATGCTGTCTTTGTTATTATAGCTCTGTAGTAGAGTTTGAAGTTCGGCATGGATAGCCCTCCCATATTGTCTTTATCCCCTAGAATTGTTTTGGCTATTCTAGGTCTTTTGTTGTTCCATATGAATTTTTGGACTGTTTTATTCGGGGTCTTTTATTCTTCCATAATAATTTTTGGATTGCTTCTTCTATTTCATTTAAGAGTGAGATTGGGATATTGATAGGTATCACATTGAATTTGGATATAGCTTTTGGCAGTATTGCCATTTTCATGATGTTAATCCTCCCAATTCATGAGCATGGGAGGTTTCCCACTTCCTTAGTTCTGCTTTCTTTTTCTTTTTAAGGTTTTTAAAGTTTCCATCACAGAGGTCCTTCACCTCTTAAGTTAACTCCTAGGTATTTTTTTTTTGTGCGGCTATTAAAAAGGGGTTGCTTTCCTAATTTCAGCCATACCCTTATTGTTATTGGAATACAGGAAAGTCATTGGTTTCCGAGGGTTAATTTTATACTCTGCTAGTTTGCCAAAAATTTCTGATCAGCTCAAGTAACTTGGGAGTGGAGTCATGGAGTTCTTTAAATACAAGATCATGTCATCTGCAAAGAGGGAGAGTTTTACTTCATCTTTCTCTATTTGGATCCCCTTTCAGTTTGCATCTTGTCTTACTGCCCCAGCTAGCATTCTAATATTAAGTTGAAGAGGAGTGGAGAGAGTAGACATTTTTAATCTCACTCCTGTATTTATAAGAAATGGCTGTAACTTTTCACCATTAAGTATAATACTGGCTGTAGGTTTGTCAATCCTTAACAGAAAGAACAGTACTGGAACAATATCAATTCCAAATTTCAAACTCTACTAAAAAGCCATAGTAAAAGAACAGCTTGGTACTGACACAAGAATGGACCTGAGGACCAGTGGAATAAGACTGAAGGCTCAGAAATGAATCCACTGACCTATAGCCACTTGCTCTTTCACAAGGGAGCTAAAAAAACAGAATGGAAGACAGACAGCCTTTTGAGTAAATGGTGTGGAAAAAATTGGTTAAACACCTGTAGAAAACTAAAGCTAGATTCTGTATATGTCACCCTGCATGAGAATCAACTCTGAATGGATCAAAGACCTCAAAATAAAAGAAGACACCAAGAAAACATTACATGAAGGAATAGGAATAAATCTAGGGTTTTTTTTTTTTTTAGCACAGACAGAAATTTTCTTAATAGAGAGCCAGAAACAAAAGAAATCAAAGGAAGTTTGGACAAATGGGATTGCATGAAACATCAGATCTTCTGCAAGGCAAAGGTCATAGCTAGCAAGATCAATAGAAAGCTCACATACTGGGAGAAGATCTTCTCGACACAAGGTCTTATATCTAAAATATACTTAGGACTCAAAAAAAATCCCCCAACAATAAATCTTCAAACAAACAACTGCTCAATAACTAAGTGGGCTAAAGACTTAAAGAGAGACTTCTCTGAAGAGGAAATAAAAATGGCCATCAGACACATAAAGAAATGCTCAACTTTTCTGGCCATAAAAGAAATGCAAATCAATACAACATTGAGATTGCACCTCACTCTAGTTAGAATGGCAATAATCAAGAAATGTAATAACAACAGATGTTGGAGGGGATGTGGTTAAAAGGGAACCCTACTGCATTGTTGGTGGGATTGTAAACTTGTTTAACCACTTTGGAAAGCAGTATGGAAGTTGTTCAAAAGAATCCGTGTAGAGCTCCCCTATGATCCAGCAATCTCACTTTAGGGCATTTACCCAAATGATCACAAACAAGGTCATACCAAAGCTGCCAGCGCAACCATGTTTTTTGCAGAATTAGTCACCATAGCTATGATATGGAATCAACTCTGATGCTCCTCAGTAGATGAATGGATCAAGAAAATGTGATATATATCTATATATACGTATATAGATATAGACATACACACACAATGGAATTCTATGCCTCCATTAGAAAGAATGCTATTACCCCATTTGTTAGGAAATGGAAAGGCTTGGTAAAAATTAAATTAAGTGAAGTAAGCCAGGCCCAAAGAAACATAGGTCCATGATTTCCCTTGTTTGCAAGGACTAGTACATGTCTAGGACAAGCAGAGAAGATCAAAGGCTATGTACATATGACCATATACAATGATGTTAAGCGAAATGTACCCCAAGTCAGAGACATAGTGGTTTTTTCTTTCTTGCTTTTGTTTTTAATATAATGTACTATGTGATTCTTTTGTAGGTTCATCCCCCCCCATGGTATAATCCCTGTTTTCACTGTATTTGATCAAGTGTTCTGCATTTTGTATATACATTTTTGTAATTTGGGGAGTGGAAGGGATATAGCAGAATGCTTAAATGGGGATGCAGGTTGACCTATTGTGATGATGAGATGTAGAGGACACTGTGTCAAAAATGAATTTACAGTTTCGGGCAGGGGTCAAGAAGGGAGGAGTTGGGGAGGTGGGGAGGGAAGGGCTAGGGGAAAAACAAAGGAGGAGGTAACAATGCTCGATAGGAAATGAACTCATTACCCTACTCATGTAACTGTAAACCCTCTGTGCAGTAATTTTACAATAAAAAATATAAAAAAATCTCTGCCCGGTGTAGATTTCCAATGCTGCCCTCGGCATTGCATTTTTTGCCTTTTTTGGCTGTGGTTAGGTCTGCCTGTCCAGTGGATCAGTAGTCTTCAAGGCATCTTGGTCCTGAAGTGGACTTGAATTATCCATTGATTGTTGGAACCAGGCCAAGGACAGGACAAAACCACTTCCAGGGCCTGGCTTCTTCATTCCCCATGCAACTAGGATTGCAAGCAGTATTTCTCTGAATTTGTCCCCAGAAAAATCACTGAACCAAAAGGCAAAGTCACCAAACACCTCCCCTCCTCCCCCCATCCCCTCCTTTCTCCCTCCTTGGGAAAATACAAAATAATTTTGCAGGTTTTAGAAAACACACAAATTGCCCACCACCTCCCCTGGTAAACTAGGTTTTAAGTCACTAAGTCATGTAAACAGATAATGCCCCATTCATTATTCTGGACAACATCTTCAGGTTGTTGGATGCTTTAATTTGTTGTTGTTGTTGGTGGTGGTAGGGGGGCCTGAACTCTGGGTCTGGGTGCTGATCCTGATATGTTCAGCTCAAGGCTAGTGCTCTATCACTTGAGCCATAGTGCCATTTCCACTTTTTTCTGCTTGTGTGGTGCTGAGGAATTGAACCCAGGACCTCATGCATGCAAGACAAACACTCTACCACTGAGTCTCCTTCCCAGGCCTAATGCTTTAATTCTTTAAAATTTCTTCTTGTCAGTCATGAGGTTTGAACTCAGGACCTGGGTGTCAACATATCCCTACTTTCTTCAGATCAAGGAGAGCCCTGACCGCTTGAGCCACAGTGCCACTTCCTGTTTCTAGACAATCATCTCTCAGACTTTCCTGCCAGGGTTTGCTTTAAGCAGCGAATTTTTAAATTATATTTCTTCTACGTGTTTATTGGAACATTACAGTTTTTCTGAAATTTAAAGTTTTCTATAAACCTTTCTCTTCAAGTAATCCAACAGCATTAAATATTACATTTAGAAGTTATCCTATAGCACATCAATTTTGACATTATTATGGTAAGATGAAAATCTTATTCTTTGTAGAAAAATCCCATTAAAGTCTAAATGGGAAATATGCTAATTTCAGCAATCTTGAATCTCCTTCCTCTTTTTTTTTTCTCTCCAGTATCTTTTCTTGTTTTGGAACAAGTGTCATGGACTGTCCAACCATTTAAAAGGAAGCTTAGTCCATTAATTTTATAGAAAAGGAATGCAGCCTGCCTGCATGTGAAGGCAACTTTGAGTATAATGTTAATCTGATAATTCACATCATTGAATTTTCAAAGTTGTTTTGATAAATTTTTGTTAAACCATTCGTTAAAGAGGTTCCAAATAGCAATAATAAAAACCAATGTTTTGCTTTCTAAGATGGTTTTAAAAGCTAGTAATTCAACAAACACATTCTATCCTTCCACGATTCCATGGTGAAGAATTTCTCTTTTATAATTGCCCTTACCACTGACTCCCTCCCTTCAATCTTGCAGCTTTATTCAGTTTTATTGTTACAGCTTTCATTTTGGTACTAGCATCCATAATCTCCTTGTAGTATTTGACAATGAGATTTCATTTGTTGTTAGAGAGCTCAATTTATATTTATTTATATTTCCAAAGGCAGCCTCTTGAGCATATCATAGAGCATAAAATCTTGAATATCATTAACGTGATCTTATACAACTATTCCATAAATTAATATAAGTACCACATAAATGTGCATTTTCATATAATTTTTAAAATGCAAAGTAGTTACATATATATGTCAAAAATAATTCAGACCACTAGTAGAAGACACTAAGCTAAACCTTTTGCATCTTCATCAATATTCTTTGTAAAATTTTCTTTCACCTTAGAGCCTTCTTTTCCTAGCAAGAAGTTATAAGTGATGTCCTTGGATTTTAGTGACCTCTGAGTAACCTCTTTTCTTTCCACCACCAGTTAGTCCCTCATGTTAAATACCTGAGGAATAACTTGGCCCAATGTGCCTGCAAGAGGAGTACCCAAGTCGACTGTCTGTGCCCAATCTACCCTTTGTTTGGGAATGGGGTATCAGAGAGAGGGGTGTCAGGGATCAGGTAGCTGGAACCATGGTGTTATGAATTATGGGTAGCAGAAAAGAGTAGTAGAGACTAGGATACCAGGGAAAGGGTAACTGTGACTGTAATTGCTGAGTTGCAGTGTCAGGAAATTGGGTAGCAGCTACAGCTTTGCAGGGGTTGGGCTAGCTAATACAGGCATCCAGAACTGTTTAGCAGGGACAAGGAAGCATAGACAAAGTGAAAGAGCAAAAGTTGTGAGGGATTGTGGGGCACAATCAGGGTAAAAAGGTCATGAGTGTGCAAACTGGGTAGCCAGTACTATGGTAGAAGCAATTTTCATGGTGGACTGATGTGGTGCAGAGCTCTGGGTTTGCCTCTCCAGTTTTGGCTGTTAGATCTTTAGGGAAACTACCTCTAGCAGCTATTATCAGCTTGTTGTGTTCAGGCACGTGCCATCTATAAATGTCTACTCCAAGTAGATTGCATTCTTTGACACCAGTTATAGGATCTTTGCTCTAAGCATCCTGAGAGACCACACTCCACAATCCTGCAGAACAGGCTCCACATAGTGAGCTGCAATCACCTCATACAGCTCTTGCTGCTCCTCTCCAATGTCAATTATGATAGCAAGGGATCTGAGATGTGCTCAGCAGCAGTGCTCTGGGAAGCTACCAATTCTTACTCTGGCATTCTGGGAGCTCCCTAGCAATGGGAAAGAGCACTTGCTGTGGCTCTTCCAACTTCTCTCTGTGGCTGTGGACAGCCAGACTCTTGTACCTCAGATGGGTTACTTTGATGTCCAGGTGGCCTCAAACTTGCTCTATCTTCTCTCTCTAGGTGCTCTTCAGCTTCAGCTTCAGCTGCCTCTCCTTTTCCCTCCAGGTAGCTCACTTCATCCCCACATCCTTTGAATTCTGCTTCATATCACACCAAGGCCTTCCACTTTCTCATTTACCTCTGTAGCTGTGAATCTGGCACAACAAGCTATATGTAACTTCTGTATCTGTTTATCAAGATTTGAGTTGGAATCCAAGGTGGTACTAGCTCACTGAGAACATGGGAAGCATCTTAAATACTCCCATGCCATTCACTGCTCATTGAGAAAGATGCAATTGTGTTGTGGTCAGTCTTTCCTTCTCCATTTCTGGCTCAGCAGAATAAAGTGAAGTCACAATGGAGCTACCAGACAGCTGCTATGTCAGAAAGTGACCTAACGAAAGATAATTTTGTGAGGGGATACTTATCAAATGTAGTAGGATGAATGCACATATTTATAGGACACTACTAAGGGCTTCCATCTGACTAGTTATGTTATGTCCAAAATGGCAGACCAATCTTAGGCTCTCGCCTAGATCTTCCTGTTCTGAAGGCCCTGAAGACTCCTACATACAACTCAGACTTAATGACATGGGTAAATAAAACAGTAGGTGAGAGCCGGGCACTGGTGGCCCACGCCTGTAATCCTAGCTACTCAGGAGGCTGAGATCTGAGGATCGCGGTTCAAAGCCAGCCTGGGCAGGAGAGACCATGAGACTCCTATCTCCAATAAATCACCGGAAAACCGGAAGTGGCACTGTAGCTCAAGTGGTAGAGCGCTCTCCTTGAGCTGAAGAGCTGAGGGAGAGCGCCCAGGCCCAGAGTTCAAGCCCCACGACCGACAAAAAAACAAAAACAAAAACAAAAAAAGTAGGTGAGTATGGATTAGTATTCTGAAGGTATGCTAAGTTGTTGTCTTGTCATGACTACCATGAAATCAATGTCCTTTCTCTGACCTTCACCATAGTTCTTTATTTGGCAAAATTGGCAAGTTTCTTAGTGTGCCACTTTCTCCTGTTAGTTCAGTGCACAGGTTAAAACTGAAGAATTAGAAAAATTAGGGCTGAGTCCATTTTACAATTTGCTAATTTGCTAACTGCTGATTCTGCTTATGTAAACTTGCTTATGCTGGCACTGACCCTTCCCTTCCCAAAAATGAGTTAACAAGTTTCAGGGACCAGATGTCGGCCCCAGGACAAGGTCAGTGGTCGTAGATAAAGAACAGACAGTACGTGTTCCTCAGTTCCCATTTAGAAATTCCCCAGACAGGACCTTGAGATAACGACCACCTGGCAAGACCACAAGCTAAGCCAAATGTCAACCAATCATAGGCCTGTAACCATGTAAACCCCCCTTAAACCAACCATGGGCCAGTCATTTTACAAAATTTCCCACGTGGCAAAGTGATTGTTGGCGTATATGATGACCTTTAAATGAACCAATCATGGGATGCTTTGTGTTATGCGTTAATCTTGTGGTTTTTGCCTTTAAAAAAGGGCTTGTAACCACTTCTCGGGGCTCCCTGTCTGCTCGGGACAGAGAGTCCGTTTGTGCAAACGTCAAATAAACTCCTCTTGCTTATTGCATCTCCCGGCCTGGAGTCTGAGTTTCTGGGGCGCCCTCCCGTTGACGAAAGTATCCCAGGAGTCTGGGGTCTTTCAAAAACATTAAGCATGCCAAACCATGGGTTTCCATTGTCCTAGTAGAAGTTTAGCATTCTAGGATCTTCCTTCTAGGTAAGTCTATTCTTGGGCCCTCATATGCATATGCTCACAGAAGTGAATGTCTCACAAACCATGGAACATAGTTGGCCAATGATGATTAGCTCACACAGAGACTCAAGAAGTTTGGGTCTGTAGCCTTTCTGAGAGGCCTTGGACTAGGTACTGTGGGCAACATTGACAGTAATTCCTCAGAGCAATACCACTGGCAGCAAGTGAGCCCTGACTACTACTTAGCCCTTACTAGTTCTCCCTCGGGTATGAACACATGAACAAACCCAGTTTAGCTTATTGCACAGTGTCCTCATCAATGAAATCATTTTGAGCCTAGGAGAAACTCTCCATTTGAAAAGCAGTACACATAAGAAGCAGATGATGGCCCACACTCAAATGCTTCAGGAGAACAGAGTGTAAGGGTGTCTACACAGTTGGGAAATAGGATTCTGAGGGGTAGGAAGGGATGATTTTAGATAGCAAACTTAGAAGTAATTATACGAATTCCTAACCTAACTTTCTTCTGCCCCTCAGATTCAATTCAGGAAGTGGTGGAATGTTTATAATCACAAAATGGAGTTTTTAATCCCAGGCCCAAACTTTAGGTGTTCTTGTTACGTCTTCACACCTGCCACTGATGTAAACAGTCAGAAGGGCAAAGGGGAAGGGAGCCCCTGCACAGGAATATAAATGGAGCTTACAAGCCACTGCAATCTCTGACTTTCTATGTTGAAGGTAAGATAAAAGGCAGTTTGAGTTTCTAAGAACTCAGTTTCTAGGCTACATGGCTCCTTCAGAACTTCTTTCCCTCCTCCTGTGTTTTGAGAGCAACAGTTAGTACAGTACTTCTGTCTCTTAGGGGCAATCTTTCTCTTCACACAATGCTTAAAGTAGACAATAGGTGGAAGCTGCCATTAAATAAAAAAAGTATGAAATCAGGCTGGGAAGATGGCTCAGTGGTAGAGCGCTTGCCTTGCATGCATGAGGCCCTGGGTTCAATTACTCAGCACCACATAAGCAAAAAGAAAAAAGCCGGAAGTGGCGCTGTGGCTCAAGTGGTAGAGTACGAGCCTTGAGTTGAAGAGCTGAGGGACAGCGCCCAGGCCCAGAGTTCAGGCCCCAGGACCGGACCGTGCCCTTCCCCAAAAAAGTATGAAATAGCACACAGTGAGTGCTTCCCCTGAATTCCTGGACCTAACAATCTCTCATTTCTGCAAGGCAAGCACTCTACCACTGAGCCACCTTCCCAGCCCCCAATTTCTCATTTCTGAAGAAAAAATGATAATGGGTGAGTACTAACAGCCTCCATTGCATGGTGAGCTTAGAACACTTTTCCCAAGGCAGGTTCTGTCCAGGTATTAGGATGGCTGAGATCTACTGGATCAATGAACTTACAGACAATGCAAGACAGAAAAGTCTAAGAGACTGAGTCTCAAAAGAAGAAACTGGACCAAACTGGAAATGGAGAAATTCAGAGAATGTTTCTCTGAATACAGACAGGGTAAAATTATAACAAAGTTCTAAGTTGTGGCTCATTAGTAGAAACTATCAAGTCAAACCTCATTAAAGCTAAAAATAAAACTTATAAAAATAAAAAAAAACTATTTGGATTTCAGTACTAACATCTATTTTAAGATGTGTGTGTGTGTGTGTGTGTGTGTGTGTGTGTGTGTGTGTGTGTGTGTGGAGTCTGAGATTATGTATGGGACAGCATTGGTTCTTAAAAATCACAATATTGACGCTGTCCTTTAGGTTTCCAATTGAAGTCTGGTGGTGTTCTAGCTCTACCAGTTGAAACACACAATTCTCAATTTCTTCTGATTAACTGCAGATAAACATGTAATGGATATGTCAAGCTGGGTTGGTTTCAGTTGTACTCTGTCGATATTATGTTCACAATGAACTATACCACTGTGGACAGGGACAGGAGGGAAAATCAGAGACAGAGAGCAAAGGAAGGGATGAGATTGTCAAACCAGAAATGAACTCATTACCTAATTTACAAAATTAAAAATCTGGGTTGATGATTCTCTCCTCCAGCTTTTGTAGGTGCCCTTAAGGCCCATCGATGGAGATTTTGAAGGTTAACTTATATGATAATTAATATAGAGCCAGAATCTCTTAAGAAATTTTATGAAAAGCATTTCATCTTAGTACTGGTTTCTCTTTGAGTGGTGATTCTATATGTTGTTGGCAGAGCTAATTTTTTTCCTTCTTGTCTTTAGTACTTGTCAGGTGTTGAAATCCTTCTTAAAGCTTTGCAACAGAAGTCTGCTATATCTTGGCACCCTGCCCCTAACTAAAATGGTAATCAACGTTTGAAATTAATGTACTTGATATGAGTTTTATTTATTTATTTAATTTGTTTTTGGTGGTGAACTCTGGGCCTGGTCGCTGTCCTTCAGCCCTTCAGCTCAAGACTAGTGCTCTACCACTTGAGCCTCAGTACCTCTTCTAGCTTTTCTGCTTAGGTGGTGCTGCAGAATCAAACCCAGGGTCTCGTGCATTCAAGATAAGCTGTCTACCACTGATCCACCTTTTCAGCCCTTAGGAGTGGTATTTTTGTGCACGGATCTATCAAGCAAATCTATTTACCAAATGTGTTTATTTGCCACTATACATATTCAAAATTATGAATTATCTGATTTTTTAATGAATAAAACTGTTATCATTGTTACCAGAAATTGTTTGTCTCCTCATGCTGTAAACATGGAGGAGGCATTTTAAACTAAAACTACAAAATAAATTTTAAGATCTTGGTGTTAACAAATGTGTCCAGGTGTTGTTACATTAAACAGAGAATTCAAAATGGTTTTTCTTCATGAATACAGAGATCAAAGTTCTTATAATACTTTTTTCAAAATGCAAATTAAAGGGAAAATCAGTCAGGAGGTAAAATTTATATTGAATGTAAATTTTTAAAGAGGAAAAGAAGATCCTAGATGGCAGACTAAAGACAAAGCAACATCAGAGACCTATATGCTCAATACTAAATAAGAAGCTTTAATTGAAAAATTCAGCTGGAATGTGAGCATCAGGCAAAGGCAAGCAATCAGAGCCTACCACCAACAAAGAAACACCATAATGTATATCTCAGAAAAAGGAAACAAGTTCAGACCAGGGCTCAACATCCTTATCCTTGATTTCAATGATACACATACACCCCCCTACACACACACAGAAACACTCACACACACACACACACACACACACACACACACACACACACACACACACACACACAAGAATGTATGCAACAGCTCAACCTACTCACCTCCATTCAACATGAATCAAAGATCTTCCTGTAATATTTGAAACTTTAAAAGTTTCAAGTCTTGTAAATAATTGATAACAGATGCATAAGCAATTATTTTCTGAATAGCATCTGCTATGAAAATGAGAGTTCATGATTGTTATAACTACTTAAACATCTCTGAATCTCAAAAGAATTAAACTAGAGACAATCCGAATTTGGGGACTATATTTCTACCAGCTCTTCTGCAAAGGCTTAATAAGAAGTTATGAAATCTAAACTTAAATACCAAATCAATACAATTAATAATTGTGTAAGTGAAGTGAAAGACACTGATCAGAGACCTATGCTGTCTCCAGTTCTCAGCCAGCTGCACACTGTGGCACCTTTGATTCTGCTGGGCCTGGCCCACAGTTGTATCCCCAGAGCAGTGATCCTGCTGGGGTTGGGGCTGGGAGATTTGTGGAGAGGAGGGGTGGCCACGGGGGAGGCCAAGCTGGGATTGGGGGTGGTGGTGGTAGGGAGAGGATGGGAGGCCCTGGCAGAGGCTGGTGAAGGGAGGAAGGAGGCAGTAGCCCAGTGGCTCAGGAAGCAGCAACTGCAAAGGCAGCTGGGTTCTGGGGAGTGTCTGTGAGGTGGAGTTTGGCCCCTGGGGTCTGGTGGCTGGGTGAGGAGAGGAAGGAGTCTCAAATCCCACCTAAACAGACAATGAGAAATGAGACAACCAGTGGCTGAAGAATTACAAGAAGAAAGGCAGGGACTTGGGACTTGTAGGTAAACTCTGGGGGCGGGGAGGACAGCAGTGTTGGACAAGTGGTAGTCATGCCTCTCTGGAGGCTGTGGGCTTGGCCTCACTCTTGCCTTGAAGCAGGCACCGTATAATTCTGCCTGGAATCTTTAATAGCAGCTTAGTTTAACCTTAAAGTCTAATTTATTTGCTTTGTTTTTTTTTTTTTTTTTTTTTTTTGCTTACAGTAATAGAAGAATTGGTGGGACAATCTGAAAGGATCTCTGGCTTCTTATTTTCTCATCACCCTGAGGTACAACCTGTGTGCTACCAGCTTAGATGATGGGACTCTGAAATTCTGGAAAGCAGATGCACATCATAAGGCCCCATGGCTTTGGGATTTCTCACATTCTTTTTAAAATGTAATTGTTACTAAGGTGTGTACAGTGATTTCACAATTCATGTAATGTGTACACTTGTCTTGTAGACAATGCCATCCTTTCCTGAGCTTTTTCCCAGTTTCTGTTTTTTTTTTGTTGTTGTTGATTGTTTTTGTTTTTGTTCCTGACCTTCAGCTTGAACTCAGGATTGGGTGTTGCCCCTGAGTTTTTTTGTAATCAAGGCTACTTTACCTCTGGAGCCCCAGCTCCTTTTATGGCTTTTTGGTTGTTAATTGGAGAGAAGAGTCTCAGAGATTTTCTCACTCCATCTGGTTTTGAACTGAGATCATCAGCCTCCTGAGTAGCTAGTATTCTAGGCCTGAGTCCCCAGTGTCCAGCTACTAAAGTGTTGGTTTCATCCTTCCCTGTTTGTGTTACAACTTTCCTTAACTCTTGGCACTAATACTACATATTGCTTGGCTCAAATCTGAATCGGTGGAACATGCTGTATTTTGAGGAAGGCAGGAATAGGAAACTGTAGGCCATAGGGACATATAAGCTAAACAAATCATTGGGAACATGGCATAAAGACAAATAAGTTTATTGCCAGTTGACTGTGTCATGTCTTTACTGTTAATTCTGCATGGCCTGTGGATGATGTTATACATATCCAAATGGTCATTGGCAGAAATAAGGTTTCTCATCCTGTTCTATAAACAAAACAAAAACCAACCAAAAAATACTACCTATGAGTCCAGCAATTTCCTCTAATTAGAGATCAGTATGCCCTAGTTTATGAAAAAATATCCATTATTCAAGTGCTGCTACTTTTTCTAACCACAAATATAATGAAATATGTAGTTGTCTGTAGAATTGCGTATGAACACCATCATTTTAATTCACAAAAAATTCAGACATTTAAATGTTTATTTATCTATTTTTTGTCAGATGTGGGGCTTGAACTCAGTGCCTGGGCACTGTCTGTGAGACTCTGTGCTCAACATAGTTAGCACTCTACCAATTGAGCCACAGAGACACTTCTGACTTCTGAGTTGTTAATTGGAGGTAAGAGTCTTATGGGTTTTTTTCTTCCTGAGCTGACTTAGAACTGTGATCCTCAGATCTCAGCATCCTGAGTAGCTGGGATTACAGGAATGAGCCACTGGCACCTGGCTTCAATAGTCATTTTTAAAATGATGAAATGCTTGGTGCCTCTGGCTCACATATATAATCCTAGCTATAGTTAGGATTACAGGTATGAGAAACAAACACTAGGTGTGTGTTGTTCATGATGGTTTATATTGGCATGTTTTGATATTGTTTGTTTCTTATACTACATTGCTCTTATTTTTATTTTCACCTAGGTGGGGGTGATAGGTACTAGCCAGTGTTGAACCTTCTTTGGTTGAGATGGAGCCATGTGGAAGTTCTTGCCTATGGCATGAAATTGAAATCCTCCAGCTCTCAGCTCCCAATGAACCTGGGATGATAGATGTATTCCATCACGCAGAGCCAGTGGTTGGGGAGCATTGCAGAAAAAACTACACTGGTCTTGAACTGATGTCCCAAATAGCTAGCTTTACAGGCATATGCCTTCAAAACCTTGTTGTATTCAATTTCACTTTGAAGTAGTGTTTGTACATACTTAGAGAGTACAATGATAACACACTACATGTTTAATATATAGAAGTCAATACAATTAGCAGGTTAATCTCCTAAAACATTGAAGCTAATGTATTTTGGTAACCTCCTGACTGTGCTAGTTATTTTAGAATATACCATAAACATGAATACAATGATGATGTGTACTAGAAGATTGAAAGTTTATAGAGATTGAGACAAGTTAGACTATGTGTAGTAAATATATATTTATCCATTGCTGCTCTGAAGTACATTATCATATATTCACTGTGACAATACCATCATATATTCACCATGACAATAATTTTCTTGCAGTGTAGAATTTTCCATTTCATAATCTGCCATCTTTTATCTTTTTTACATTCTCCTTATAAGTATGAATGCTTTCTTGTTTCTTATAATGTTTTGAAATTATTTTAAGATGGAATTAAAATTCGTTGAGTCTACTGTAATTATCTCATTTTGTTTGGTTTTGTGATGCTAAACATTAAGACCAAGGGTGCCTGAAAGTGATGCCAGCAGACTATATCACTAAATTTTATTCTAATTACCTCTTATTATTGTATTTTGATATAGGGTTTTATTGTTGCTGTTTAATAATATAGAGTGTGGTGAAGGTGGACTGAAACTTGCAACCCCACTGCCTCCAATAACAATGCTTTCTTACATAATTATCACTCTAGCTAACAGGAGGTTGAGACCTGAGATTTACTTCAGACAGCCTGAACAGGGAATTTTATGAGTCTCTCCTCTCCAGTTCAGTACAGAAAACTTGCAGTGAAACTGTAGCACAATTGGTAGGGCACTACACGCAAGGGAAAAACACTCGGGATTGTCATATAGCCCCTGAGAACAAGCCCTAAAACACACATATGCACAGACACACATTCACCCACATACACACACACTCTCACACACATGTACACAAACAAAATTGCAGGCAATGTTGTACCTTAAATTCTTATCCAGGGGTTGGACAACAGTCCACTTATTTGTGAAGGTTTTCCTTGATTATTTTGAAGGAGGAGGATAGTTCATGGGACACAGATGACAAGACTTTAGTGAGGAATACTTTATAAATGACTAGCTTATAAAAAGAACAGGAGCACAGCTTTTATCTTTAAATAGTACATTCCTTCAACTATAGTATTTTTAAATAATAATCATTGAATTATGAGAAGACAATGCAGCACCTCTTCCCTTCTCCCCTTCCCCTCTGTCATAAAATATGACAAAATTATCAAAAATAGTCTTTTATCTTACAAGAATGAACACTTGTAAAAATGTCTGACTATATGTGTAATGTTTGTTTTTCAATACTTGTTTGATTTTCCCACCTCTAAGTACTTGCCTTTTTTCCAGATGACAGCACACAGGGGCATCAAGAGCAAACAGATTAGGAAACAAAAACCTTACAATGTCCTAGGAAGTAGATGTCAAAAATAGATGCAAGAAGCACATGACAGGCTGAGAGGGCCATGAGACCCGAAATGATTTGTGCATTATGAAAGAAATAGTGACAAATAAGGCTTGGATCTGACCTAGGAAGGGCTCCTTGAGGCTGAGACCATGCCTGTATCTAGGCTTAGCTGAGGATGTTGGGAATTGACAATGTCCACATGTGGATATAGTGATGTGAGAGGGGAGATTTCAGTCTCCAGTTTGTCTTTGGGATGGTCTTATGTGACCAAACAGCTTAGATCATTGGGCTCTGAGAAATGACACTACCTACCTCACAATGGAATAGAATATAGAACTATGAGAGCCAAGCAACTGTAACTGACATTCAGCTCAAGCCAGCTCACTTGGCCTGTGGTGCAGGAACAAGAAAGATGTTCTTGTGTTGTTTTCAAAGTTCAAGAGACTCAGCTCTCAGGCATGAGAGGTATGAGTGCCTCACTCAATGCTGCAGACTTTGGATCAGTGCCAAATCACGAATCCAATGTCTCAGGCCTTTTTTATAAGAAGAAACCAAGGGAATCATAAGGCAACTCAGGCAAGTATAACTATAACAGGAAACCTATCTAATCTCATCCAGCCCACATTAGAAACTTCTTCTTGTGTGCTTTTATATGTGTATACTGAGAAAATATTTACTGTGTACTTTTCAATCCACTCTATTACAATTACTCAATTTGAAGGGTACTCCCACTTTCACATTTCAAAGATCCATTCTTTTTACCACCTCAGTGTGACAATGAATCAGCCCAAACCCTGAATGTGCCTTATAACATATGGATCCTGGACTCAGGCTTGCTGGAAATGCTGGTAATGGACCTGGTCCCTGACTACCAGAAAGGTGATCCCTTCTATGTTGGAAACTTCCTCTACCACTATAGAGAGTGGGGGACAATGGAGCAGTTGCTGGATATTCTGTTTAAAAAGTGAATGTTCCTAAGCCAGGTGCCAGTGGATCATGCCTGTAATCCTAGCTACTCAGGAGGCTGAGATCTGAGGACCGTAGTTCAAAGCCAGCCGTGACAGGAAAGTCCATGAGACTCTTATGTCCAATAAACCACTAGAAAACCGGAAGTGGCACTGTGGCTCAAGTGGGTGAGTGATAGCCTTTAACTGAAGAGCTAAAGGATATCACCCAAGCCCAGAGTTCAAGCCCCACAACCAACAAAAAAAAGTGAGTGTTCCTCTTTCAAACTCAGGGTTGATGAGACCCCCTGGCAGAGTATTGGTATACTTGGCACCTTTCTGAGACTGTTTCACTGGAGTCTGATCAAGGAGCTTGGCTAGAGACGAAGAAGTACACTCTCTGGCTAATTCCTTAGGACTGGGCTGCCAGAGCATTTCATTTGCCTCAGAAGCTAGTGGAGCCTTAGCAATTTGCTTGCTGAGAGACCAGCATTAAAGGAATGAGCCCGTGGCATCCAACGTCCACCCTCACCTAGAAAATCACTATCTTGGAGGCCTTTGAAGGAATATAGACAGAAGAAAGGATGCAACTGAAACTTGAATTGGGGGCTTGAGTGCTGTCCCATTTGTAACACTCTACCATTTGAGCCCCAGGTCCAGTTCTGGCCTTTGGCTGGTTAATTGAAGATTAGTGTCTTTGGAATTTTACAAACTAGACTGCGTTCAAACTGTGATTAGTAGAATTAGAGGCATGAGTCATTGTGCATTTATTTGGACAGATGCATATAAGCATCCTCACAGAATTTGCATGAAATTGTGTAAACATTTCTCCACTTTTTGTCTGTCATGTTTACATTACCATGTGGGTCTTAGCCAGTCCCATGTGTGTCCTGTTAGTTCAGAAAAGGAGAAGCATAGAGTTAACTTCCTTCTCTCCTTCCATTGGTACAGATCCTACTACCATAATTGGAAAATGAACAAGTGAAGAAGTAAGTGGATGTTGGCACAAAAAGAAGTTCTGTCCTTGAAAACTGGGTATCTTTGAGGTTTCCGAATCAAAGCCAACTTTCTTCTTTGCACACAAGTTGTGATTTTCACCAGGGGGTTGAGTCTTGGCACTTCAGTGCATAGCAGATTACACAGTTGTGGATGTGGTTGTGGTTTGGGACTCTCATGGAAGACAGGGAGGGCTGTGTATAGCAAGTCAGATTCAGTGGGGAAACAACTTTCTCTTCCTATCACAGGGAGAATTTTAGAGAATTATATTTAAGAAATTTCTAGAAGTGATATTTTGAGGACCATCCTGCTTGCAGAAGTCTCTTCCCACTTCCCAACCTGCAAGTCCTGCAGAAAGAAGCTCTAGTACAAGGCTCAGGATGAGGAGGGTGGAATTTCATTTTCCTTGTCACCAAACTGCCCACAGCATCGTTTATTCCATCCTCCTTATGTGGATGGACTTCTACCCTGATGATTTCTATGAACCCAAGAACCATTGCACCCTAAAAGAACTTACACAGTATGTCAAGCTCAACATGCCCTCTTCAGACCTGCTCTTCCACTTACATATTCTTCTGGACCAGCTGGAGGAACACATGACCCATGAGACCAAGAAAAAGAGGAAGAAGTCCTTGTTTCAATGCCTCAGAGCTTGTGAGTAGGAATGGAACCTGGGTCTCTAGAGATGGGCCTGATTGGCCAACAGCCCTTAGTACTCTCCAGCTTGGCAAAATGTCCTTTTATGGATATTCTTTGCCGGTAATATGTTCTCTTTTTGAAAGAACTTGGAAGTATACATTCAGAAATACCCTACCTTCCCATCAGTGTTCAGTCCAAACTCAAGTTCTACAGCTTCCCCCATTAGATCCTCATGGAAGTTTAGTCACACCTTAACTTCTAGAGTCTACTCTAAGAATCTTGTACCTATTTCCATTCTCAGGTTTGCATCAACATAGAGCAGCTCCTGCAGAACTACAGATAAATAACCTTCAGTGATGTAGTCTATGGGGACTGATGGAGATCAGAAGCCATCACTAATCTCCAGAAAGCATGTGAACATAGAGTTTTTTTTTTTAATTTGTAGAAAGGCCCAAGCAGGTTTTGAGTCCTATGGACATCCCACATGTGATGCAGGTGTACCTGCACCAAGGAAGAAGACGATCCAGAATGTCTTCCATTGATGTTCACAATCCAGCTAGATCAGCTCCAAACCAGTCAAAAAGAACACTTCTTGGTGTGCAGGGTAAATGTGTGCTAATGGAAAATGACCACAGTCTATGTTCAGTGAAACCAATAAGTGAGGTCCAAAATCTAGATTCAGTTGAAGAAAAGGAATCTTTCCTCAAAGAATACCCAGACCAATCTGTCCTCCTGCAGGGGATCCAATTTCCAATTGAGAAATTAGAATCTGTCCCTCTCTGGACTCAGGAAGAAAATCCTGTCTTTAATGAGGAAGTAGATCCCTTTGAGGACTCCGAGGCAGAATTTCTGCTGAAGGCAACTTAGAGGCCAATCTAGATTTAGAGATTCCTTTCCCTCTTCCTGGGAAAATCTTTATTTTTCTTTTTGTCCTGATTGTTGTAAAAGGTTCATTCTATTTATTTTTCTAACTTTATTAAAATGTCAATGTTTTTGATATATTCTAAAATTCATGAATCCTAAATATGTTTCTTTTTAAACCTACAATCTGAAACATCGTGCATACATGTTCTGGGGGGGGGAACAGAGATTGACAGGGGGCTGTACAAGACAGCCTACTGCATATAATGGGAACTGTTAAATGTACAGGGAGTGGCAAGGAAGCAGGTCATGACTGCATGGGGTGATAAGGTGGCTACAAAAGGTCTAGGACATAGCAGATCAGATGTCCTAAAAATCTATTCTGTCAATTGTGACAAATGCCACAATACTTATAGTGGTCTGTGGGATGCTCTTCCAACAGTGAGTTTAAATCTGTATACATCTTCATTGTGCTTTGGGTAAATATGGAAGAAAAATTTGACTCCAGTAATATAAAATATTTGACAAATGAAAATATTTGACAAAATATATAGAAAATATGTATACTGGAAAGTAAAAGCCATCATCAATAGAAGAAAGAAAGTTTACATAGATGAAAAAACACAAAATCAGGAAGAAAAGAAACCACAATTAAATTAGTTATATGTTAATATGTGTTATATTCTTTATGTTATATATAGTATATTATATAATATATAAGATTGAATATGATTTTTCAAACTACAAAGGCATTTAAATTTTTAGTCTAGTATTTTTTTCACAAAACATTAATGTAAAATATTATTGGGGATAGTAGGGATATAATTTGATTATAATTATATGAATATATATTTGTGCATTTCTAGATATAACATTGATTAAAAATAGATGAATAATTATATACATATATTTGTATATATCTGTCTAGGAAGTGAATATAATGAAACTGACTACAGTATGTATATAAAAGCAGCTATGAGTTGAGGCCATGAGACTCAATCCTGTAATCCCAATGATATGGGAAGCTGGGTTCTGAGTTTTAATCTCTCTTACCCCCTTGGCCTTAGATTTTCTGAGGAGGCCTGGGCCTTTCAGTGTAACAAAGAGACACATATGCAGTGGGATCACACTCCCTGACCCCAGAGGAAAGTCAGTAGAAATCAGGACAAGCCTCTTATGTTATGACAGTCTATTCGGTTCCTGTACCAAGATGGCCATCTGTAGAACATAAGATGGAAAGTTGGCATTCCCTCCAAAAGGGTCTAAAAAGAGCCTTCTGAACTATAGTATCTGACAATACTGAATTAAACCTTATTTCCCTTCCCAAGCTGCAAACACATAGAAATATAGCAAGGACTCAAGAGAGATGGGCAAAGATTTACAAATACATAAATTTACTCTGTTTTAGTAATTCAATGAAAATCATCAAAGGCATGTCTTTAATTTTTCTTTTTTCTTTTTAAAAGGAAATGGAAACATACTCTGAGTGTATCAGGAACTGGGTGACAGTTTGGTTGCTGAATTGTTGAATGCACTCCTGAGCAAAAGAGACACATATATTGGGGAAATTGTGTGGGGTTGGGTGTCCTCACACAGCTTTACAAAACAATAGCCATAACTTCTATGATGTCACAGTCACCTTTGCCATAGCAGCAAATAAGTGTCAAACACTGATTTTTCCCTGAAGTAGACTCAACACCACCAAATGGCACAAAGAATAAGAGGGAATGATTACTAGCCACCAGACTTCAGCTTGAGAAGCTGTCCTGACCAGAAGCTAGGATAAATTGAGCTGGAGAAGGCTAATCTCCATGTAAGGCTCCTGAGCACTAAGGACTAGGCACTATTACAGGTATTGGAGAAACAGAAGTGAATATGGCTCTCTCCTCACCAATTTCATGCTGAAAAGAAAACCAGAAATCATAATGATACTTTCTGTAAATCAGAGACACGAAATTGGTGGTTTTGTGGCAACAACTTCACATTGGGGATGGGGAGAGACATCCCTAAAGAGGAGATAGTTGATATGAGAGCCATCATCCAGGCAATTATCTAGGAGCAAGTTTTCTTTCTTTATTTCTTTTTTTGGGTCCGGTCGTGGGGCCTGAACTCTGGGCCTGGGCGCTGTCCCTCAGCTCTTCAGCTCAAGGCTCTACCACTTGAGCCACAGCGCCACTTCCAGCTTTTTTCTTTTTGCTCATGTGGTGCTGAGGAATTGAACCCAGGGCCTCATGCATGCAAGGCAAGTGCTCTACCACTGAGCCACCTTCCCAGCCCTAGGAGCAGGTTTTCCAGGCAGTAAGAACAGTAAGTACATCCCCCATTGATGGAAATGGACCTGACTTGCTTCAGAAAAGGAAAACAGCACTGACATGCTTGCTTGTGAAATAAGAATGGAAGGGTACAATGAAGAAAAGAAAAATCAGAAATGAAGATAGAAATAAATTAGATATATATTGGATGCTGCAGGTTACAAGAAGAAAAGTTATGATTTTAGTTTAAATCTGACGTGACCCACTGGAACCAAAGTAGTCAAACATATGGGTCTCTGGTGTCTCATAACTGGAATCCTAGTTACTCAGGAGGCTGATATCTGAGATTCAGGTTTGAAGCAAGCCCAAAGGAAATTTGGTAAGACTGATCTCCAATTAAACACCAAAAATATGGACATGAAGCTGTGATTCAGCTGGTAGACCACTAGCCTTGAGGAAAAAACTAAGGGACAGCACTCAGGCCCCAGGTCCAAATCCAAGGACTTCGCAAAACAAAGAAGCCAACAAATAAATTTTGGTGCTGTCATTCATCATTTAGCATTCTAGTTCAATATATTTGGTATTAGCCTTGGAATTATATCCTTAGCAAATGCTCTCCCGGATATTTTGCTTCATTACCAGTTTTCAAAGTCCTGGCATCACCACTGTCTCCTCCCAGTTAACATAGCAGTGTACCACTAGAAATTTGAAGATTTATTTTATTAATCACAAGAATTCTTATCATCTATCCACATACATGAAATGAATAGTAGCCACATTCCACTACTCTGAATATTTTTAATCCCCCTTTGAGTTAATTACCATTAAGGCTTAAAAACTCTAGAGTGGTTATCAAATTAATTCAACAGTCATCATTCTTCCACCCAATCTTGTAACATAAGTTTATAAAACTAGAGAGTATATGAAAGTGTACACATGATACCTTCTAACTATAATACTCTCAAGAAGTAGGGTTTTACAGAAACATCCTGATTGCATTGCCAAAGCAAAGGATAAGAGATTTAATTAAGCTACCTAACATCTCAGAAGGAAAATGCTATTGGCTTTAGAACAAATTCATTAGCCTGGAACTGAGGAAATTAGTTTCAGAAATGCCAGAGGCAAAGGGTATTATTCAAATCACCTTATCATGAGGCACAAGCAGCCTGTCTAGATCAAACTTATAGGAAAAAAAGGGATGAATGAAAAGCAATTAATGCTTCTAAAACAAGCCAGTTGGTGGTGGTTCATGCTTTTTATCCTAGATACTTAGAAATCTAAAATGAAAGGATCTCAATTCAAAGACTGGCCAGGAAGAAAACCTTCCTCTCTGCAACCAGCAGACAGGAAGCATCAGCTCTGGGCCTGAAGCCCAGCAGGATGGCCTCTGCCCACAGACATCCAGACACACAAGACCACCCGCATCTAAAATATTATCAAATACATTCAAATAGTATCTTCTGTTTGGGAGATAACATTTAAAAGATGCATCAAAAACATTTCACTGAGTTCCAGTTAAAAAAGGAAGAGTGAAAGTGGAAATATGTACTCACTCACTGAAAGCTAAGTCACTGACTAGAATGATGTTAATAGGGCTAGAGGCCTATTTGGTAACTTATTCATTCAACCATCTTTCCTCACAACTTGTCAGTCACCCTGAATAGTGAGATTTTTGGTTTTTTGTTTTTATTTTTTGTGCACATATTGTACAGAGGGGTTACAATTACATGGGCAAGATAATGAGTACATTTCTTATCAAGCATTGCAGCCTCCTCCTTTGTTTACCCTTCATATGACTTCCCAGTCTCCCCTTGCTCCCCCAATCCCCCCCCCCCGCACCAAAGTTGTAAAGTTCGTTTTCGACATGACAACTTGTACTTTTCATTGTAGCAACAGGTCCACCTGTATTCTTTTTTTTTTTTTTTGTCGGTCGTGGGGCTTGAACTCTGGGCCTGGGCGCTGTCCCTCAGCTCTTCAGCTCAAGGTGAGTGCTCTACCACTTGAGCTACAGCGCCACTTCTGGTTTTCTGGTGGTTTATTGGAAGTGGTTTTCTGGTGGTTTATTGGAGATAGGAGTCTCACTGTCTCTCCTGCCCGGGCTGGCTTTGAACCGCGATCCTCAGATCTCAGCCTCCTGAGTAGCTAGGATTACAGGCGTGAGCCACCAGCGCCCGGCTCCACCTGTATTCTTAAACGACTTGTTTTTCCCCATCTCCTCCACAAATTATACCGACATCAAATATAGTGAAAGCAGGGGTTAAACTGAGATTTTTGAATGAAATGTGTGTGAGCATGTAGCTTGTGAAAGTAGTAATGAAAAGCTAGGCACTGGAAGCTCAGGCCTGTAAAACTAGCTACTCAGAACGCTGAGATATGAGGAACTCAGTTCAAAGACAACTGAGCAAAAAAGACTCTTACCTCCTGTAAGATTAAATTAAAAGAAAGCTGAGCTGTGCTTCAACTGGTAGAGTGCTAGCATCACATACAAAAGCTAAGGGACAGTATTTAGGTCCTGAATTCACGCCCCATACTCAGAGCTCTCATACACAAAATAAGCATGTCAACACCACAGTATATGCATATGTTAGCAAGAGATGTAGATGAATGGGATGATGACATCATTTACCTCACCTTTAGTCTCAAGCATTCTGTGTAGCATAGCTCAGTGTGTGAAAAGCCCTAGTGTGTGAAAAGTCCTGTATATGCCTTTATCTGATTGGGAGAAGGGAAGGGAAATAACAAAATGCTGAAAGAAGTACAAAAGGTGACCCATTGCAACAATGATACTCACAGTACACTATGGCAGAAATTAACTTTACAATGTAAGGGGGGGAGTGGAGGGAAGGGACAGAGGGTGAAAAACACTGGAGTAGGTACCAATGTTCAATGAGAAGTGTTACTTAATCATGTAAATGTAACCCCTCTGTACAGCATCTTTATAATAAAATTGATTTTTAGAAATATAAAAATTAAAAAAGGTTTTTTCATAAAAATCTCAAGCTGATACTAACAGAACTTCTGAGTTCATGTCAAAGTGTTTTTTTAGGAATTTCAAGAAGCTAGTATTAAGTACATATAACCACAATTAAGTGATAATGAGAAAAGTAGTGCTTTTTATTGTATTATATAAATAAAGAAAAAATTTTTTTCATTTCTGTTTACATGGAATTCATGTTTGTGATCTGCATTGTTCCCAAGTCAGACTAATCTCTTGTCCTTAGCTTTCTTTGGTATGTATAGCCTGGACATGTAGTCTGAGGTAGAAGAATTATTCTTTGTTCAACTTGGAGGTCTAGCATAAAAGCCTTCCTCCCTGGGCAGGAGGAGGAGGAGGAGGAGGAGGAGGAGGAGGAGGAAGTTAATAAAACCAAACCAGTGAGAGAGAAAAATTGAGAGAGCAAGGGAAGGAGTGACATTTCAAAAAAGAAATGTATCCTGACCTGACTTATATGACTGTAACCTCTGTGTAACTCACCTTGATAATAATAATACAAAAGAAAAAACAGAAATATAGTGCTGGAGGCATAACCCAAATGGAAGATCAGACTAATATGTATGTGATACCAAGTTCAAACCCCATCATCAATTTCCCCTTCAAAAAATGGCTCTTCTCATCATTTGTGCTTTCCCTAGCTTATGAAAGGGGGTGCAAACAGTTAAAGAGAGAGAAAGGTAATCTGTCAGGAACAGAACTGTACTTGCAATGAGCAGTACTTGCTAGAACACATGTTGACTAGAACACATGATGACTCTATGTTTTCTGAAATAAACAGACCTAGTTGGGCTTGAATACAGGCTCCACTGTATACTAGCTGGGGACTCAAAATTAACTAAACTCTCTGGATCTCAAATTCTTCACAGGTAAAGTGAGCATAACAATACTTATATCACGGGATTATGAGATCTGGATGTCATCAAACATGGAGTGGGTTTTATTTTAGGTGTGTGTTCAACACTCAAACACTGCTGGAAGGAGTATAAACTGGCATGATGTTTACTATATTACTTAACAGTAATACAACAACTACTACAGGCTCACTCCTGTAATCTTACTTACAAAAGGTTCTAAGCCTGGACAGGAAACTGGAGCAGACTCATCTCCAATGAGCTCTAAAAAAGCTTGAGGTGGAGTTTGGTTCAAGTGGTAGAGTGCTAGACTTAGCATAAACCTCAGGAACAGTGCCCAGACCCTTAGTTCAAGCCCTAGGACCAACACAAGCACACACACACACACACACACACACACACACACACACACACACACACTAAATTTTGTATGTTCCTATCATCCCACTTAATAATACTTTCCCTCTTCCAAGTTCACCAGTTGTTGTTGTTGTTGTTTTTTTTTTAAAAGGGACTTGCTGTGTAGCTCAGACTGCTCTTAAACTTAAAATCCTCCTGGGTGCTGGGATTACAGGCATGCCTACCATAATTGGCTTCACTCAGTAACTTTATTTATTATATTTTCTGCAAGAAATCCATTCATACTTATGAAGATATATGGCTTAAAGCTGTTCACAGTAATATTCTACTGGACAAAATGTAAACAATATAGCTGGACATGGTAATATGCAACCACATGGTAATGCCAGCCAATACTCAGGAGAATAAGGAGTTGAGGAAAGCTTGGTCTACACTGCAGAACCTGGTCTCCAAGTGAAAGAAATTCTAAAAATATTAATCTACTATGAAGTACACAATATGTTAAATTTATGTAATGGAACAAATAGATCATTGTTAATGGAAATAAAATCTTGGCAGAAATTATAAATACATACATATGTATATATATTTAAATTTGGAGAAATAAAATTTCAAGTGGTATTATCTGAATCTTTCAGTCTACTTGTCACCTACCTATTTACCAACACATTGATTTCTGTTTAGTCTTCACAAAACACTGTTCTCTCACATTAGTACAAAAAAATTGCAAAACAAAAAATACATTATCATAAATACAAATGTAGTTTAATCCCTACTATAAGAATTTGGAGAAAACTTGCATTCAGTTAATGGCATTGAATATTGTTCAAGAAGGGGAGTCTAGGAGAATGTTGACTCTGTGTGTGTGTGTGTGTGTGTGTGTGTGTTCCATGAGTAAATAATGGAGTTAGAAGTCGACCTATTATTCTTGCTTAGTCTTTTTGCTCAAAGCTGACACTACCACTTGAGCCACATCTCCACTTCTCGATTTTGGTTTCTTAATTGGAGAAATATCTCAGATTTTTCTGCATGGGATGATTTAAACCTGAATCCTCACTTTTTGACCTCTAAAGTAGCTAGGTTTTTAAAACATGAGCCACTGGTGGATAGCAACTACATTAACATTTTTGCATGTTTGATGAACTTTAAAGTAAAACATATATGTTACTTTTGAGAATGGCAGGAAAGAGTAATAAATGTCTAACAGAATTTAAAACATACAAAGCTGAGAATGGCAACTAGCTGAGAATAGGATGGAATAAATCAAAATTTCCTATAACAGTTTTCAGTCTGTGCACAGAAATGATTGCATTGTTGGAGGCCAAGGCCATCAGATAGCTGAGCTCCAGCTGGCTGCTATGCTCATGAGGCCAGCTAGTGCTATTCACAAGAATGTGATGTTGTTGGATGGCAAGGATCAGCTTCAAGTTCGGAACCTGGAATGTTTCTATTAATCTAGAAGGGGAAATATACCAGGACCCAATGACTGGGTATGTGGTTAGTGGTAGAATGCTGGCCTAGCATGCATGATACACTTGATTTGATTCCTCAGTATGATGTAAGCAGAAAAACTGGAAGTGGTGCTGTGGCTCAATTGGTAGTGTGCTAGCCTAGAGCAAGAGAAGTTTAGAGAGAGTGCCCAGGCCCTGATTTCAAGCCCCCAGTGCTGGCAAAATTAAAAACAAAAACAAACCAACCAAGCACAAAATGCTGTTTGTTGAAATAAATATGTTGAAGAATTCTTTATGTTCACTAGAAAATTGTGCTGTTGGGCATTCATAATGAACTTTGTTATGAAAAATTAAAGTAAATTAATGAAATATTATCTGGCATTGTTCAGGGCATAGTGAGATCTAAAAATGATTGCTGCCTATGGTTACTTGACATAACAACATTAGAGATACACTTGCCAGATTGTGATTTTTTTTTCAGTATACAATTGTGGGATTTTTTTCTTTTTCAAAATAACTTTACTGCCGGGTGCCAGTGGCTCACACCTGTAATCCTAGCTACTAAGGAGGCTGAGAATTGAGGTTCTCTGTTCAAAGCCAGTCCAGGCAGGAAAGTCTGTGAGACCCTTATCTCCAACTAAAGGTTCAGAAAATGTGAAGTGGCACTGTTGCTCAAGTAGTAGAGTGCTAGCCTTGAGCTGCAGAGCTTAGGGACAATGCCCAGACCCAGAGTTCAAGCCCTACAGCCATCAAAAAATAATAATAGTAATAATATTAATTTTATTGTTACTATTAAGGTTTTATATATAAAGGCTACCATTTCATATGTTTGTTTCTTTGATAAAAGAAACGCATATCCATCTTCATTGCCAACAGTTGCTATATATTTATTCAAATACACACATACACACATACAAACACGTGTAGTATAAAGACCCAGGCAGTCTGCAAGGAAATATTTTAATAGGAATTCCATAAAATATTGTCTGCTGAAATCTGACTTGAATTTATAGTAATATCTAGCTGCTTCCACCCCTGGACAAGTCATCATCATTGGTGAAGATGTTGCCATTTGAATTTAGAATGCCCCAGAAAGACCTGTGTTAAAGAAAAATGATTTACCATTTCCTGAGAATACCTGAATATTTCCTCTGGAGATTAAGTTCTTCAGAGTGAAACCCATGAGAACATAGACTCTCATCTTCTTTTATCTTTAATCATTCTAAGTCAAAAACTTTTCTCTTTGACATACTCTCCACTTTCACATTGTCTTGTCACAGGCCACTAAAGCAATAAAACCAACTGAACATACCCTGAAATCTTCGAACTTGTAAATCTGAGTAAGCTGCTTAATAAATGGACAATATCATTATTATGGTAGGTTATTAAGCTAACACAGAAGTCTAGTCTATCTAACAATGTAGAATATATTAAAATGTGCTTCATATTGTATTTTGTGTTTTTGTTTCTGTTAGTCCTAGGGCTTAAACTCAGGACCTGGATGGTGCTTTTGTGTTCTAGGCCAGAGCTTGACATACAATCTGAACTGAACTCCATTTCCCCTGGTGGTTAATTGGAGATGAGAATCTAATGAAGTTTCCTACTTAGGCTGGCTTTGAACTGTGATCTTTGGATCTCAATCTCTTAACTAGCTAAGATTACATCCTTGAACTACCAGTGCCTAACCATGTTGCATATTTTGTGTAATTCCAATTTCCAGCATTGTGTAGATGCTCTTACTACAATATATTTAAAAAAGTAACCCTGTTTCCATTGTATTTGATGATGGTATAATTTGTGTGTGGGAGGGGGAAGGGAACAAACAAATTGTTTAAATAGGGATACAGATGGACCTATTGCAACAGTGAGATGTACAAGACGTTATGTAGAAAAATGAACTTTACAACTTTGGCACAGGAGTGGGGAGCGGGGTAGGGGAGATAGGTAGGGATGGTAAGGGGAAACAAAGGAGGAGGCAACAATGCTTGATAAGAAATATACTCATTACCTTGCCCATGTAATTGTAACCCCTCTTTATGGTATTTTCACAGTAAAAAAAACCTTAAAACATGGATATTTGTAAAGTTTATAATAAAGAATGTTCAGCCTTTACAAAATGTATGCAAAATCTATGCTAAACTATTGATATTTACTGTACCTTTCCTGCAATCAGTTTGATATAGTTTAATATTTGTCATGCCAAGTTTTTCTATATTCTACTGGAGATTTACTTTTTCATGTATGTATATATATGTATATGTACATGTATCTACCTACCTACCTACCTATCTATCTATCTATCTATCTATCTATCTATCTATCTATCTATCTATCTATCTATCTATCTATCTATCTACATATCTATCTATCTATATCTATATATTCTGTATTCTCTCTCTCTCTCTATATATTCCAATGTGGATAAATAGACTTGAAACTTTGCTTTGTTATTCTGTTCGGAAGCTGAAACTGGTCAGCTCATTCTGTGACAATATCTGTGCTCATTCTCATCATTCCTTTATTTACCACACAATCTGCCTTCTAAAACCAGCTTCATTTCCTAGGTAAGGTTACCAATCAGTCCAACCAATATACACCCAGAGGCTTTTAATAAAGCAAGCTTTAAGGAAGGAAGATAACATGAAGTGACAACTACAGAATTTCTACAGAGACCTGACATCGTTCACATTTCTGCCTTCCTTCTCTTCTCATACTTCAGAAAGCATTGACTAACCCTGTAAATATACTGCATTTATCACTTAAGGATCAGTGTTTTTTTTTCCAACCCGAAACCTTCTTTTCCATGATTTTTAACATAAACTTTTAGGACTTTTTTTGATTCTGATAGGATTCCATTGAAAACGAAGCCAAGTATATCAAGAAAGCCAATGTTTTCAACTCAGAGTACTAAACAAAAGAGGGAGAAAATGAAGGTTAGCTATATATGTTAAGCACAAATATAGGCAATATCAAGATATTTTGAAATTGTATATTTTTACTGGATAAAGTGGCTCAAACCTGTAATATTATCTGCCTGGAAAACATAGATTAGAGAATTCCAGTTCCAGGCAAGCACAGACAAAAAAAGTTTCAGAAACTCTAACCATTTGCTGGGTGCAATGTGTTTTGCTTGTTCAAGCAGGCCCAGGCATAGTGATACTACCTCAAAATAAGCAATCAAATTACATTCTGCAGTTATGGCAGTAGTAGAGATGCTGTTTCACAAGTATAGAGTTTTGGGTTCAATCTTCCAGCACTGCTAGGCATTTAAGTGTGTGACCGGGCAAGAATTTGGCATGTCTAAGGTCAAGATTTCACACTCTTTTTACAAGCTCTAATAAAACCTTTACCTCTTTTGGTATTTTTAAAAAAATATACCATAACTTCCATGCCCAAACCAAATAATTTCCTATCAGAGCTTTTCTCCTATCCGTTAACGAATATGTTATGTGTTGGATACTGTCCCAATGAAATCACACTAAAGATAAAAAATCCATTGCCTTAGAAAGTGACTGCATTTGGAAACAGAATCTCAAAGGTAGCATTTAAGTTGAAGTCTCCTCCAAGAAAAGCAGAAGGCCTTGAATATTCCAAGGAAAGAGGACTCTGAAGAAGCCAACTCTGATCTTGGAGTTTTAGTTCCACCAACTCAGAGGCAATGTATTTACAGTGTTAATGCTACCCAATCTGTGGTAGTGTGTTATTACAATTAATAACAAATGTGGAATCTATAAGACATGAAAAGTCATTGACTCTTGGGGTCCATGACTCATCTCTACAATGTTAGTGATTAAGAAGGATGAGACATGGGGGATAATGCTTTTCAGGCTAGTAGGAAAATTCATGAATACTATCTCCAATTAACTATAAAAATTTCTGGGCTGGAGACATGGTTCAAATGGTAGACTGATTATTGTTAACAAACAGAGAACATGAGGTATGTTCAAGCCCAAATTGGGAGAAAGAAAAAGTCCTTAGAATACTATGAGAAACAGAGCTATGAATAGGAAAGCAGAAACAAAAGAAATAAACATTGATACAGACAGACCTTCCCAATGTCAAATATGGCACAAACTCTAATATTTAGGGTTTTCCTTCCTATACAGTAGAAATAAATGGTAGTTTGATTTGACAAAACTAAAGTGTAAAACTGTATGCAATAAACAATCACATTACTTTTATGTTTCCATAATTTAAATTTCCTACAAATTTATAGAATAGTGTAGCTTTGGAAAATCAATAAATGTTGCATTTTCATATAGGATTACATATCCTTTTAAGTGTTGTCTAAAACTGATCTACACTGAAATAATTGCCATTGTACCTTTCTCAAGATTCCAAATGTTTATATTTTCTACTGACCTTCCACAAAAATCATACCCCAAACATAACTTTTTAGTTTGTTCATGCAATCAAAGAAACATAAACATATGGCCCAAAATGTTAATTACTTTTATCTGCTGTCATTAATGTAGTATAACTAATACAATTAAGTATATACCTTGAGAGAAATAAGATTCTTCCTTCTAAATACAGATTTGCAGGCATACACGTGCCCACGCGCACACACACACACACACACACACGTGCACGCACGCACACACACACACACACACACACACACACACACATACACACATATTTACCATTCTGACTCAGGTTAGGTTCCTGACATTGAGTATCAGACAATGATCTAATAATCAAACTTTCCTGCCCAGATATAAAATACATTCATAATTCCACACATACAAAAATACCAGATCATTCAAAATAATGAGAATATTTAAAAGAACCATCCAGCTCCTGAGCCATTTACTCCCTGATTTCATTCATTCATGATGATTCATTTTTCATATAATAATTAAAAATCTTTCTGAGTCTCTGATTAGCAGACAAAAATATGCTATCATATAATAGAAAATGTAGGTAAAATTACTTGTCCCTAGGTAATCTTTAATATATCTTATCAAAGACTTCTGTTTTCTTCTTGCAGAGTCTGTTTCCGGCATTTTGCCATCATGTCTAATATTAAATTACAAAGGACATGCCATATTCCTTAATTCATTTTTCCTAAAGGTTACGCTATGGAGTTGAATCTGATTTGTTTGCATATTCTAAATTAAATATTCTCAACAACTTGAATTATTGTTGGTGTTACTCCTAAGCCATTTGAAACATCAAAAAGAACTGGAAATTCACTTGGCAATGATTTGTGACTGGCAGTAATGGTTGTGGGGGGATGAAGGACTTGAATTATCTAGAGTACCTTAAAAATGGTACTGTTCTTTAAAGGGATGATCGTTTAGTAAGCTTTTAAAGTGTGGTTTTCTTATTTCATCTAACAAGATAAAAGTATGCTTTTCATCACATTCTTGCCTGCAAAGCAGTAGAATTATTTCCTTTGTACAGTTTATGCCCAGCTGCTACTGTAGTGAAACCCACAAACAACTGCACAGCTGTGTTAGCTGCTCTAGATTTTGAAAATTTCTTCCAGTAGTCCTTGTAATTTGAGCCCAGATTCATGTGATAGCACATAATCCACAATTACAAAGCACCACAGTATACAAAGACCACGTGCAAAATGAGGTTCAATTTTTTTCTTTGTTGTTTCCTTTTTGTCTTATTGTCTTTTAAGGAGCTAGGGGCTGTTTATTTCTCATTATTGTTGATGTGATCTAAATAAATTTACCACATTATTCAAATAAAATAAATAGATATAAAAAGACATATTTACTCACAAAATAAAGCTAAACATTTGAGTGACTTTTTAAATTCTAGTCCTGTTCTCAGTTATCTTCAAATAACATTGAGATGAGTCAAGCATATGTGTAAATCGACATATATCAAGCACACAGAACTCTGGAATCTTTGCGCTTTGATTTCTATATCAACTTCACCTAGAAAAGAAAATTATCACTTGCTTCATGTCTTAAGTAATCTACTTAAAACAAGTTTTATTAGTCTTTTTCTCTTAAAATAAAATTTTTTTGCCAGTCCTGGGTTTCTAAAATTATTTATTATTTATTTTTTAATTGTGAAAATACCGTACAGAGGGGTTACAATTACATGGATAAGGTAATGAGTACATTTCTTATCAAGCATTTTTGCCTTCTCCTTTATTTCCCCTTCCCATCCCTTTCCATCTCCCCATTGGTATAAGTTCTGGAGGGGAAGGGAAAAAAAAAACACATTGTTTTAATAGCATATAGGTGGACCCATTGCAACAATGAGATGTATAAGATGTTATGTCCAAAAACCAACTTTACAAGTTTTATTACTTTTATCAATAGATCTCATAATCTACGGAATTGAGGCATTGCATAAGTATTTGATTTCTGCGGCGCGCGCCTTCTCGACCAGCGAGGAAGAACGAACACCACACCAGGAGTCTTCTCAGATCACGCTTTATTGGAGAGCCTTTTAGTTGATGGGAGAGCTTGAGCACGAGAGAGCGTGCACCCGAAACATGGCCGCTTATATAGGGAATAGGAACACGGGTCTTTCTATCATTGGTCGTCTGCCTTTCACCGTCACCAGGTGCCACGGGATTGGCTGGGGACTCTAAGTGGCTCGCGCATGCGCAAAGCCCAGGACCCACCGTCCCGCCAAGCACCGCCTGAAATGGAGTGGTTACCTCAAAGCTGCAAGGGAGTGGGCGCCATCTTGTAATGGCGTTTACCCTGGCTCCCTACAGTTCCCCCTTTTTTGTTTTTTTGGCAACAGGTAAGAGTAGAGGTTGGGCCTCTGTCTAAAACATTAGGACCTTGCACTGGCCTTCGCCTGAGGGGCGCCTTCCCCAGTGATGACCAGGCCCGTCCGATGCCTTTTTTGCAGAGGTGGGATCTTGGGCATCAACCCACTTGCAACCCAGCATGCTCTTCTTGAGGAGATGGTACCCTCAAGTGCAGTGCACTTGCCTCGCACCCTGTCCCAAATTGCAAATTGCATACCTGTCCCGGTGCAATGGGATCCCCTAATCCCTCGGGGTGCTAAGGCTATGCAAGATGGTAAGGCTTAATTGCCTCTCAGGGCCGACAGCCAGATCTGGGGTGAGAATCCACTCTCCAAAGCGGCTAATGCTTTCAAGATAACAACCTTGTCCCTTCTGGTTTGGGCTCGAAGGCGACAGACCAACCATAGGCAGACCACGCATCCTCCCACGCAGCAGGCTAAAAACATTCCGACTCCCACCCACTCTTTGAAAAAGGACACCGCAGAGGCAATCCAGTCAGTAAATTGTAACAGCCCACA
This sequence comes from Dipodomys merriami, assembly GCF_024711535.1. Taxonomy (NCBI): domain Eukaryota; kingdom Metazoa; phylum Chordata; class Mammalia; order Rodentia; family Heteromyidae; genus Dipodomys; species Dipodomys merriami. Next base: position 6,679,306 of record NW_027206257.1, read on the forward strand.
GCATCATTGGTTTAGCTATCACAGGGATTGCTATTAGCACTGTTGCTAACAGCAGGAAGATCAGCTGCATCAGGAGACGAGTGGATGGCATCTTCAAGAGGGGGTTCTGCTGCAGTCTCCACTGGCCTGGTCAGTCTCGTTGGCACCCAGTGAGGTACTTCTTGACTCTGTGGAAAAACACAAACAGCTCCCCTGGATCTCATTATTACCGGATCCGGTCCATACCATTTATTATTAATAACATCCTTCCACATAACCATGTCTTTAGTATCCATGGGGTCTCTTGTCATATGCCGATCTGCAGCAGACTGATCATTGTCATTTAGAATTAAAAAATTAAGGGTAAAGAGCGCAAGAGAAAGTCTTTCCCTGGGGGACGCTGACTCAGCAATTTCCCCTTTTTGTTTTTGAAGCATTTCTTTTATGCTTCTATTAGCTCTTTCCACTATACCTTGTCCTTGAGGATTGTAGGGCAATCCGGTGGTGTGGGCAACCTGCATTTGTGCGCAAAAGGCGCGAAAACCATGGGAAGTATAAGCAGGGCCATTATCCGTCTTGAGTCTAAGGGGCTTTCCCCAAGCTGCCCAAGCTTCTAAGCAGTGTATTTTGACGTGAGACACCTTTTCTCCTGCCAGAGGTGTGGCATGAATGACACCAGAAAAGGTGTCCACAGACACATGTAAATATTTTAACTTACCAAATTCTGTCAGATGAGTAACATCCATTTTCCATAGGGCGTTTGGTCTCAACCCCCTGGGGTTTACCCCCACATGGGGAGGATGAAGAAAGGTAACACAGGATTTACAGGCTTTAACAATATCTCTTGCCACATGCCTGGACAAATTATATCTTTTCCTAAGGGTATTAGCAGGTACATGATACAACCTATGAAAGTCTTTTGCCAATTCTACAGGATCAGCAGCGACCAGAGCCACAGCCCGAGTTGCCTGGTCCACCAAATCATTACACCTTGCCATCGGGCCCGGCAACATAGAGTGGGCGCGAATATGTCCAATATAAAAAGAGTGTTTTCTGTTTAAGATAAGGGATTGAATCTGTAACAAAACATTAGAAATTGTACTGGCCTGCTTAATTGAAGCAGCAACTTCAAGAGAAGCAACGGCATTTACAACATATAATGAATCAGAAAATAAATTAAAAGGTTGATCAAATCTTTTAAAAACTTCAAGCACAATTAAACATTCAACAGCCTGTGGGGCATTCGGCCAAAAATTAAAGACTACCGGCTGTTTGTGTCCTTGAACAAAAAGGGCACCTTGTCCAGATTTTGATCCATCCGTAAAGATGGTCAGAGCATCAACCAAGGGCTCCTTTGAAGTGACAACAGGAAAATACACTAAATTTTTGTTAACTATGGCAAGCAGAGGATGCTTAGGATAATGGTTATCAATTACATTTGGAAATGAGCAAACAAGAATTGCCCACATATCCACTGTGGCTGCTAAAATTTCAACTTGCTCACGGGTGTATGGAATAATTAATTTATCTGGAATTTTTGCAAAGTGCATCAAACAATACTTTATACCCAAAATTGCCTGTTTAGCCACTAATTCAGGAAAATATTGAACAGTTTTTGCTCCCACAGAATTGCCGTGGAGCCACCATAAGGGGCCGTTTTGCCAAAGAACCCCCGTGGGATAATTTTTTGTTTTTAATATACATAAATCGATAGGTAATTTTAAATCAACCCGTGAAAGTTGAGCCCTAGACAAAGCTGCCTCAACCTTTTGTAGGGAATTTAGTGCTAAAGGTGTCAGGGATCTAGAGGAGGTGACTTCAGGGTCGCCCTCCAAAATGGCAAATAAAGGTAACAACTCTGACCGAGGGAGATTAAGAAACCCCCTTATCCAATTAATATCTCCTGCAAATTGCTGAAAATCATTAAGTGTTTTGAGATGACCAGTTCGAATGGAAAGTTTTTGTGGTTTAATCTCAGTAGGAGAAACTATGGTTCCCAGAAATTGAACAACACTAGTCTGTTGCACCTTCTCAGGGGCAATAATCAGTCCTTTATCAGCTAAGGTCTCCGTTACCTGCCCAAACACTTTATGAAGAGTCTCTACGGAGGGAGCAGCCAACAAGATATCATCCATATAATGGACAATCCGTACTTTTGGAAATTTTTTCCTGACAGGGGCTAATGCAGCCCCTACGAACAATTGACAAATTGTTGGGCTATTAGCAATCCCTTGGGGGAGAACTTTCCACTGATAGCGAGCATCCGGGGTTTCATGATTAACAGAGGGCAAAGTAAAGGCAAAGCTCTCCCTATCCTTTTCATAAAGAGGTATGGAAAAAAAGCAATCCTTAATATCTAAAGCTAAAATAGGCCACTCTCGAGGTAGCGCAGAGAGCCATGGAAGTCCCCTTTGGATGGGTCCCATAATTTGCATCTGGGCATTTACTGCTCTAAGGTCATGTAATAATCTCCATTTTCCGGAGGCCTTTCTAATTACAAAAATTGGGGTATTCCAAGATGACACTGAAAGCTCAACATGCCCCAGCTGCAGCTGTTCCTGGACAAGAGTTTGAGCCGCTTCCAATTTTTCTCGAGAGAGGGGCCACTGAGGAACCCACACCGCCTTTTGTGTTAACCAAGGTATGGGTACCGCACCTTCAGTGGAAGCTTTGTTTTCAGAGGCCCCTAAGAAAAACCCAAACCCTTCCTGTCCTGTTTAGGAAGTGGCTCTATCGGCTCCTTGCGTCCTTGGAGGCGCCGACCAAGCCCCAAGGCTGGCACAAATCCTTGCTGTTTCATCATATTCTGACTGGCCTCAGAATAATCATTAGTTAAAGTTAGCTTTAGCTGTTGCTGCACATCTCTTCCCCAAAGATTGACAGGGACGTCTACCACAAATGGCTGCATTTTTCCAACTTGGCCTTCGTCTGTTTTCCAAGTCAATTCTTTTGCACTTAACTGTGGGGCATCGGCATAGCCCAGCCCTTGTAAGGTCTGGGAGGATTTCTGAGTTGGCCATTGCTTTGGCCACTCCCCTCTTTGGATGATGCTTCGATCTGCCCCTGTATCCACCAGTCCCTCAAATCTTTTCCCTTCCACTTGGAGAGTTAGCATGGGTCTTTGGTCTAAAGTTATGGACAGGCATGTAAGGTCGACTCCAGTGGAGCCTAGCCCTTTATCTCCTCTCTCTATCTCCTTAGCAGGGAAGTTGCCATGAAGAGAAGGCAAAAGCAGGAGCTGTGCAATTCTATCCCCGGGAGAAATGGACACCACTCCATGGGGGACATGGCAGAGAACCTTGATAGTCCCCATATAGTCAGGGTCAATCACTCCCGGGAAAACTATTAATCTTCTCATTGTGGAGGAGGAGCGTCCTAAAACTATTCCTACAGTGCCTTCATCTAGGGGTCCTGTCATGTCTGTCTCCACAATCTGGACACCCATCTGCTGTGTTAATACCCGTCCGGAGGTGGCACAGAGGTCCAACCCTGCGGAGCCTGAGGTTGCTCTCTTTGGCTGGGGGATTGTTGCGGGTGCTGTCCGGGAGCCAGAGTCTGAAATGCCCCGTAAATTTTCGGGCCCTGGAGACGAGGGCCCTCCTTCCCGTTTTTTGGCTCTGGTTCCGAATCAGCGTTTGGAGTAATTTGGGGGATAAAAGGTCCATTGATGTCTCTAACTGACCTGCACTCGTTGACCCAATGCTTTCCCTTTTTACAACGAGGACACACTCCTGGAGTCCTTGGCGGCCTGGGTACGTTTTGCGCAGGACCACCATTTTTTGGACACTGTTGTCTAAAATGTCCCAACTGACCACACCGGAAACACCCTTTTCCTTTACTATCTTTTGCGGCCCCAGCAGCCGACAAGACAGCAGCCGCCAGCCCCGCATTGGTCAGGGGGCCACCTACTTCTCTGCAGGCTTTTAACCAAGCTTCTAGGCTTTGAGTTCTTACTGGGGTAATTGCCCTCTGACATTCCTTGGTGCTTTGTTCAAAAATGATTTGCTGTACAAATGGCATGGCTGTTTCCAGATTTCCTAACACCCGCTCGGCTGTCTCTAGCATACGGGCAACAAAATCAGAAAATGGCTCATTAGGGGCCTGCATGATTTTTGTTAGATTGCCAGCCATCTCTCCCTTGTTTGGGAGGGCCCGCCAGGACTTGTAAAAGATCTCATTTACCTGGCAGTATACTTCAAAGGGATATCCTGTCTGATCTACCGTGTAGGGTCCCTGCCCGAGAAGCATATCTACGGTCCAGTCCGGGTGCCCGTCACGGACATTTTGTCTGTATTGGGCTTGAGCCTTGTCTTGAACAATAGACCGGAAATCGAGGAACCGCCCATGATTGAGACAGGTACGGGCTACCTCAAACCAGTCCGTGGGCGTCATAGCATTGACAGTCAGTCTTCGGAGCAGGGCAGTGGTATAATTAGCCGTCACTCCATAAGTCCGGACTGCCTCAACTAAATCCTTAAGCTGGAAGTAGGAAACCGGCTCAAAATTTCTTTCATTAGTAATTGGATTTTCAAAAACTGGAAAAGCGGCCGCCAGCCACGACCAGGTGCTTCCTTTTATAAAGTGACTCCGCCCCGCCGGCGGGCACGCCCGGGGGGCCGGCGGGTGAGGGCCAGCTCTGTTTCCTCTTCCTGGCTGCTGCGGTACTCCCACCCCTAGGGGGCGCCACCCCCCATATCTGTCTGCCTCATACTCTGCCGCAGCCTCTTCTAACTCTTCACTATCAGCTGGATCGAGCTGCTCTCCCTCCTCCTCTAACATTTCTTCCTCTGAGTCACTCACAAGATCACTGCATTCTTGGTCCCACCTTTCCACATGTAGGGCTGAGAACCGGTTTGCTTTTAAAGAAGGGCATGGGGGTCTCCTTGAGACCCCCTCCTCCCTAAGACCCTTCTCCTTTTGTGAGGGCTGCAGTCCCTCCTGCTTTAATTCTTTAGGATCCTTTTGTCTTTTTTCCCTTTTTCTTTTAGGCCTATTTTCCTCCCCATTACTGGATGCTGACTCTGATAGACTATCCTGATGCCGTGTTAGTACTTTGCATCCTTCCTGGATTAAATCAAACCCTCCCTCCTAGAGGCAAGTGCACACCATCAAAAAGACAAGCCACAAGGGAAGAAGCAATGCAAGCAACCAATAAATATCGAAATCTACAGTGAACAGCATACCGGGGGATACTTACCGACGTCCCCTCTCCGCGTGTTGAGTTCTGGCTCCTGCTCGGCCTCTCGCGCGGGTCCCGGGTTTCGGCACCACTTTGCGGCGCGCGCCTTCTCGACCAGCGAGGAAGAACAAACACCACACCAGGAGTCTTCTCAGATCACGCTTTATTGGAGAGCCTTTTAGTTGATGGGAGAGCTTGAGCACGAGAGAGCGTGCACCCGAAACATGGCCGCTTATATAGGGAATAGGAACACAGGTCTTTCTATCATTGGTCGTCTGCCTTTCACCGTCACCAGGTGCCACGGGATTGGCTGGGGACTCTAAGTGGCTCGCGCATGCGCAAAGCCCAGGACCCACCGTCCCGCCAAGCACCGCCTGAAATGGAGTGGTTACCTCAAAGCTGCAAGGGAGTGGGCGCCATCTTGTAATGGCGTTTACCCTGGCTCCCTACAGATTTCTTATTTCCGCTGAATTAATATTGCATTTATTTTCCTTTTTGGCCCACGAAATAATGACATTCATGAGGATAAAACATCACTGTTTTTCATTTTGGTTGCCAAAATGGAACTGTTAGACATTTTGAAATTTTAACTTTAAATCTGAACATTCAAATTTCATTATTACTTCAACTTCACGACAACTTTAATTTTAAAACAAAAAGAATTATTAAATAGAAAGCAACATTGTAAGTTATCACACCTTAATTCCTGAATTGATTTTATGATAAAAACAATTATATTTATATAACATGATATACGTACTCAAAGTATGAGATATGGAAACAAAAGACTCCTTTTTTGTTTTTGTGTTTGTTGTTCGTTATAGAATGTGATGATTCTGTCTTCTTTACCATATGCATGGTATATTCATTGTACGTCTTCAGGAAGGTGGGAGGTGGGCACAGAGCTTTAGGGAAAAGGGTGAAAATTGCAGTAGTGGAGTTCATTGAACATTGATGATTTAACACATGGATGGGGACAGGAGGGAGGGATGAGGAACAAGTGAGGGAACTGAAGATATTCTATAAAAGGAAATGTACTCATTACATGACTTATGTAATTGTAATCCCTCTATAAATCACCTTAATAATAACAACAGAGAAAAATTTTAAAACTCAAACAGAATGTTGTTTCTTAGAATTCTAGATTTTTTTTTGTTCACTGGTTTGGGCTGCTTGAGTCTATTTCTAAAAATATCTACATTGATATTCATTGAGTGAATTTGTGAGCTACTAGTATATAAAAGTCAATTATGATTTCTTGTATGTCTTTTTTGAGACTCTAATTTATTTACATCTTTAATCGAATTTGTATTATTTCTGTCTACTGGGTTTTGGTTAGGCCTGCTCCTGTTTTTCAAGGACCTAGTGTTGCAACATTAGTACTGATTCAAGATTGTTCTAATTTGTTTTCTTTGTGTGTGTGTGTGTTTGAAAATACTGTACAGAGGGGTTACAATTACCTAGGCAAGATAATGAGTACATTCCTTATCAAGCATTGTAGCTTCTTCCTTTGTTTCCCCTTCCCATCACTTCCCATTCTCCCGCCGGCCCTCCCCCCAATCCTCCTCTGCCCCCACCAAACTTGTAAAGTTCGTTTTCGACATAACGACTTGTATATCTCATGGCTGCAATGCGTCCACCTGATTCCCTGGTTAAACAATTTGTTTTTTCCCTTCCCCTTCACAAATTATGACAACATCAAATACAGTGAAGGCAGGGGTTATACCGTGGGGGAGGAACGTACAAGGCAACATAGAAATCATCTTATAAATGTGTTAGAAACAATCGTATGAAAAAAAAATTTTAAATACATATCTTAGGCTTCATTTCCTTAACACCAACTAATCTGATCTTTTCTGCTTGACTCAGACATATACTAACTATTGCAAATAAGGGAAACCATGGGACCTATGCTTCTTTGGGCCTGGCTTATTTCACTTAATATAATTTTTTCCCCAAGTCTTTCCATTTCCTAACAAATGGGGCAATCTCATTCTTTCTGATGGAGGAACAGAATTCCATTGTGTATATATACCACATTTTCTTGATCCATTCATCTACTGAGGGGCATCTGGGTTGTTTCCATATCTTAGCTATGGTAAATAAGGCTTCAATAAACATAGTCGTGCTGGTAGCTTTAGTGTGGTCTTGTTTGTGAACATTTGGGTAAATGTCAAAAAGTGGGATTGCTGGATCATAGGGGAGCTCTATGTGGAGTCTTTTGAGGAACCTCCATACTACTTTCCAAAGTGGTTGAACAACTTTGCACGACCACCAACAATGCAGTAGAGTTCCCTTCTGTCCACATCTCCTCCAGCATCTGTTGTTATTAGAGTTCTTGATTATAGCCATTCTAACTGGGATGAGGTGGTATTTCAATGTTGTTTTGATTTGCATTTCTTTTATAGCTAGGGAGATTGAGCATTTCTTCATGTGTCTATTGGCCATCCTTCTTTCCTCTTCAGAGAAGTTTCTCTTTAAGTCTTTAGACCACTTATTTACTGGGCAGTTGTTTCTTTGAAGATTTGTTGTTGTTGGATTTACTTTTGAGAGTTCCAGGTATATTTTAGATATGAAACCCTTGTTTGTTGTATGGTTAGTGAAGATCTCCCAATCTGTGGGCTTTCTATTGATCTTTGCCATGCAGAAGCTCTGCAGTGTCATGCAATCCCATTTCTCCAACTTTTCTTTGATTTGTTGTGTTTCTGGGTCTCTATTAAGAAAATTTTGGCCTGTGCCAAGGAGACCTAGGGTTTCTCCTATTCCATCCCGTACTGTTTTCAGAGTGTCTGCTTTGACTTCGAGGTCTTTGATCCATTTGGAGTTGATTCTGGTGCAGGGTGATATATAAGGATCTTGATTTAGTTTTCTACAAGTGGGTAACCAATTTTGCCAGCACCATTTACTGAAGAGGCTATCTTTCTTCCATTCTATTTTTTTTGCTCCCTTATCGAAGATTAGATGGCTATAGGTCTGTAGGTTCATTTCGGGGTTTTCAATTCTATTCCATTGGTCATGAGGTCTGCTCTTGTGCTAGTACCAAGCTGTTTTGATTATTATGGCTTTATAGTAGAGTTTGAAATTTGGTATTGATATTCCTTCAGCACTGTTCTTTCTGTTGAGGATCGTTTTTGCTATTCGGGGTCTTTTATTGTTACATATGAATTTTTGGATTGCTTCTTCTATTTCCTTGAAGAATGAGGTTGGAATATTGATAGGTATAGCCTTGAATTTGTAGATAGCCTTGGGAAGTATTGCCATTTTCACGATGTTGATCTTTCCAATCCAGGAGCATGGGAGGTTTTTTTTTTTTTTTTTTTTTTTTTTTTTTGCCACTTTCTAAGTTCTGTTTTGATTTCCTTTTTCAAGTTTTTAAAGTTTCCATCATAGAGGTCCTTCACTTCTTTGGTTAAGTTAATTTCTAGGTGTTTTATTTTATGTGGGAATATTACTAATAGAGTTGCTTTCCTAATTTCAGCCACACTTTTCTCATTGTTGAAATACAGAAAAGCCATTGATTTTTGAGGGTTAAATTTATAACCTGCTGCTTTACCAAAATTTTGAATCAGCTCGAGTAATTTTGGAGTGGATTCTGTGGGATTCTTTAAATACAAGATTATGTCATCTTCAAAGAGGGAGAGTTTTACTTCTTCTTTCCCTATTTGGATCCATTTTATGTTTGCATCTTGTCTTATTGCTGTAACTAGGCATTCTAATACTAGATTGAAGAGAAGTGGAGAGAGTGGACATCCTTGTCTCATTCCTGAGTTAAGAGGAAATGGTTTTAGTTTTTCACCATTAAGTATAATGCTGGCTGTAGGTTTGTCATATACAGCCTTTATTGTATTGAGGAATGTTCCATGGATTCCTAATTTTTCCAGAACCTTCATCATAAGGGAGTGTTGGATCTTGTCAAATGCTTTTTCTGCATTTATTGAGATAACCATGTGGTTCTTATCCTTGCTCCTGTTAATATGATGAATTTATTTATTGATTTGTGTATATTGACCCAGCTTTGCATCCCTGAAATGAATCCTGTTTGATTGTGGTGTATGATTTTTTGGATGAATTATTGAAGTCGATTGGCCAGAATTTTGTTGAGAAGTTTTGTATCAATGTTCATGAAAGAAATGAGTCTATAGGTCTCTTTCTTTGACGAGTCCCTGCCTGGTTTTAGGATGAGGGTTATGATGTCTTCATAGAATGAGTTCGGTAGTAAACTTTCTCTTTCAGTTTCATTGAAGAGTTGGAGGAGTATTGGTGTGAGCTCTGCTTTGAAGGCTTTGTAGAATTCCATTGTAAAGCCATCTGGTCCTGGGATTTTCTTAGATGCGAGGTCTCTTATTGCTGTTTCTATTTCAATGCTTGATATGGGCCTGTTAAGATGGTTTAACTCATCTTGGTTTAGTTTTGACATGTCAATATTTGCTAGGAAAAAGTCTATTTCTGCCAAGTTCTCAAACTTATTAGCATAAAGTTTTGAGAAGTATTCCAGTATAATGTTCTGAATCTTGGTTGTTTCTGTGGTGATGTTTTTATTCTCATCTCTGAGTTTATTTATTTGGGTATGTTCTCTTCTTTTTCTGATAAGATTTGCCAAGGGTCTGTCAATTTTGTTAATTCTTTCAAAGAACAAACTCTTCGTTTTGTTGATTCTTTGTATGATTTTTTGTATTCTAATTCATTTAATTTTGATTTAGTTTTAATTATTTCTTTCCATCTACTGGATTGGGTCTTTTCTTGCTTCTCTTTTTAAGGAGGCTCAGATGTCTCATTAAATTGTTGGTTTCAGATCTCTCCAATTTGTTGATGTAGGAACTCAGAGCTATAAACTTGCCTCTAAGTTCTGCCTTTGCTGTGTCTCAGAGGAGCTGGTAATTTTTGTGTTCATTTTTCTTGAATATCATGAACATTTGAATCTCCTTTCTAATCTCTTCCATGACCCTTCGTGATTCAGCAGTGTGTTTTTAAGCCTCCATGTGTTACAGGATTTTCTTTGGTGGCTTTTGGTGCTGAGTTCTAATTTTGTTCCCTTTTGGTCTGAGAGAATTCAAGATATAACTTCAATGTTTCTGAATTTGGACAAGTTTGCTTTGTGGCCTAAAATGTTGTCTATTTTGGAAAATGTTCCATGTGCTTCTGAGAAAAACGTGTATTCTGATGCTGCTGGGTGAAATATTCAGTAGATGTCTGTTAAGTCTAATTGATCTGTGCAGTTGTTTAGGTCTGCGATTTCTCTGTTGAGTTTTTGCAGAGTTGATCTATCTAGTGGGGAAAGTGGTGTGTTAAAATCCCCAACAATTAATGTCTTTGGATCTATGTGGGATTTGAGTTATAGTAGTGTTTCTTGGTTAAATTTGGGTGCTCTGTTTTTTTGGCGAATAGATATTTAGGATTGTAATATGCTCCTGAAGGAGAGATCCCTTAATTAGTATGTAGCGACCTTCTTTATCTCTTCTCACTAATTTTAATTTGAAGTCTATGTTATCTGATATTAGGATTGCAACTCCCACCTGTTTATGGGGGCCATTTGCTTGGTAGATTTTGTTCCAGCCTTTCATATTGAAAATGTGTTTGTTTTTATGGGCAAGTTGTGACTCCTGAAGGCAGCAGATAGAAGGATCTTGCTTTTTAATCCAACTAGACAGTCTATGTCGCTTAATTGGAGACTTAAGTCCGTTAATGTTGAGAGATAGGACTGAGAGGTATTTGGGAGTTCCTGCCATTTTATCCACCTTCTTGGGGGTTGCGCCAACTGGGTTATTCCTATGGTTCTTGGATTCTCAGTTTGGGTGAGGTTTCTTGGCCTTTATTGTGGTCTTATTGGTTTTCTATGTGCAGGACATCTTTAAGAATCTTTTGTAGGGCTGGTTTGGTGGAGATATATTGTTTCAGTTTTTCTTTGCTATGGAAGGTTTTTATTTGACCTGAGGCTATGAAGGAAAGTTTAGCTGGATACAGAATTCTGGGTTGATAGTTGTTTGTCTTTAGGGCATGGCATACATCATTGCAGGCTCTTCTTGCTTTGATTGTCTCTGCTGATAAATCTGAGGTGATTCTAATTGGTTTCCCTTTATAGGTGATTGATACTTTGTTCTTGACAGTTTTAAGGATCCTTTCTTTGGTCTGAATTGATCCTGTGTGGATTATAATGGGGCAGTGGTATGTCCTATTCTGGTCTGGTCTATTTGGAGTTCTAAAAGCTTCTTGTGTCTGAATAGGCCTTTCTTTTTGCATGTTTGGGAAGTTCTCTGCTAGGATCCTGTTAAACAAATTTCCTAGACCATTAACTTCTGTCTCTATGTGCTCCTCTACAACCATTATCCTCAGATTAAGTCTTCTGATTGTGTCTTCCAAGTGTTGAATAGATCTATCATATTTCTTGGATTTGGCTTGGATGGTTGTATGTTCTTTCTCTATAATAGCTAGGCTGTCTTCAATCCCTGAAATTCGATCTTCTGCATGGTCTAATCTATTATCAAGGCTTTCTACTTTGTTTCTTATTTCTTTTCCTTCTACTTGGTCGGCTTTCATGGCTTCAAATTCTTTGTTGGAGCTTTGTTTTAGATCTTGTATGAACTTCTTTTCTTCCTTAATTTGGTGTTCAGTGTTTATTCTCAAATCACTTAGTTGATTGGTTATGGTTTCCTTGGACTCCCATTCCTTCTGTTGTGTTCCATTCAGCATTCCCTTTGTGGTCTCCCTGACTTCCTTCAGCTCTGTGTTTATGTATTCCATGAATCCCGTTAGTGATCTTTCTGTATTCTCATCCTGCTCTCTCAATTCCTGTATTACTCTCTGATTAGCTTCCTCACATTCACGCACTTCCTGTAGTTCTCTTTGAGTGTTCTCAACCTGCTCATGCCATTCCTGACTTTCTTTTTGAGTGTTCTCAAGTTGCTCACACAATTCCTGTATCAATCTCTGAGTAGCTTCCTCATGCTTATGATATTCCTGCATTTAAAGTTTGTTTTTCCTCCTCTCTCTCCCTATCATGCTCATACAGAGTCCTTTGCAGGTTTTCAATCTTTTCATTTACCATGTTTACCAGTAGTGTTTGTAGAGCTTTTTGGGAACTCTCCTCTGGATTATTCATTATCTGTTCTGTCCCCTGATTATGAGTGGGAGTTGAGATACACAGACTTGCCATTTTTCTTGTGTTTTTCCGGATTGCTCTGCCCATTTGGGATGAAAGTAACACCAGTTTTGTGTTAGCACACTATTTTAAGGCAAGCATCAACCAAAGTCTGTAGTTGCACAGTCAAAAATCTGCAGATACAATCTAGTTCAATAGATATATCTATTCAACATCAAACAACTATGTATTAATGGGGGGGGTGGCCTTCCCTCCTCTGCTCCCTGAGAAGGAGTGAGGATGTCAGGCTTCTACTCACACCAGAGTCTTAGTTCCTGGATCATCTCTGGTCTGCGAAGTGCAGGATGAAGATGTCTGCTCCTTGCTGGTTCTTGCTGGTGTTGAGTAGAATCCGCTCACCTGCCGCATCTGACACCTTTGTCCTGGACTCTCTGTGTTGCAAGTATGGCGGCTATGGCCACTGCTACCACAGCTGCGGCGGCTGGCAAGTGCTCAGATCTGTCTCCTTGCCTGGATTTTCCCTCTCTGGCCTAAGTCTCTGCACTGTGATGGCACATTTGGTGTGATTCTCTCGTTTTAGGACTGTTCACTGGAACACTAAAACTGCTTTCTATGCAAGAGCTTGTTTCGCCTCCAGCTTCTCCTCTGCCATCCTCCTGGAACTCCATCAAAATAGTCATTTTTGAAAATCACAAAATTACATCTCTTGAAGCTTCTTTATCTATTAAATAAAATGTATTTGCATTCTAAATATGTCATTCATCTCTCCAACAATTGTATAACCAAACCAACTCCATGGCAAATAGATCCTCTGATTAATTCAAGTAAATATTTAGGAACAGAAGTTATCACAATTGTATAGAAATATTTACCCACCACTCTAGAAATTAAATCTGAAATCATAAAGTATTGGGATTAATAATTAGCTTTCACTATGTTGCCATAAAGAGGTAGTGAACCTTTTCAAGTGGGCACAGAGATTTGGTCACTGAGAAATTGTGATCAAAGAGGACATTAAGATCAAAGTCCTTTCCTCCTCTTCCTTCTTTTTCTTCTCTGTCTCCGTCTATTTTTTCTTCTCCCTCTCCCTCTTCCTCTCCCTCTCCCCCTCCTCCTCTTTCTTCCTCTCCCACTCCTATTCCTCCTCTTCTTTACTTGCTGGCTTCTATGAACACATGCTCCATCTAATGTTCCTGACATGGGGTACAGTGCCACCACCAATCCAAAGCAATGAGGATAAGAAACATAAACTGAAATGTATAAAATCAGAAGCCAAGATTAATATTTTCTTCTTTTAAGTTGATTTTATAAAGTACTTTGTCATATTAATAGGAGGCTGACACAGGAGGCTGTCATTTATTATAAGGGATAAGATTTGCTGGAAAAAATGTGACCTGAATTTCTCCAATGATATCCACTAGACTGACTGCTCAGACTGTTTATGTACTAGATTCAAAGATGTTCTAACATTTGACACAGAATATGAACATTTTCAGATGCACCTGCAGGGTCTCTGATTCATTCTTCATTGGATCTGATCCCTTTAATAGTGATTACTTGAAAGAACAATATAGAAGGAGAGACATATATCATACAGAGATTAAGAATTAGCCTAAGAGATTTAGAATGTTAAAGGCAATGAGGAATAAGCCTAGTTGATAATTAGTTCTTCAATAACCAAAAATGGTTCCTTAGAACAGTTTCTGGTATACCTTAATTACTATCATTTATTCCTTCCATCTGGAGTCATTCGTTCTCTTCTGTCACAACTGCTAATTAGCCTTTGCCTTTTTGGTGCCATGACTGACCAAAAAGATTTCCAAATCTCACTTAGACTACCCTTTTGATTGTGATTAGTAGTGATCACTCAAAGCCTGGAATCTTTGAATTTCCAGAATTAATCTTCACCTGACATCTAACCACATTCCTGGCATTAATTGCTGTGACCTAATGAACAAATCTTTTTTTTTTCAACACAGTATCCTAATATAGGTAAAGTACATGAATTAGAGACTATTGTCAGGTATCAGTATGAAAGGAGCAATTATATATTCCAAGTATGGGTTATTTATTTTGCATTTACTAACTAAATGTTGTCTTTGTTTTATTTATTTATTTATTTATTTATTTATTTATTTATTTATTTATTTATTTATTTATTTATTTATTTATTTTTGCCAGTCCTGGGGCTTAAACTAGTCCTTGGGGCTAGGGAATTATCCTGAGCATTTTTTTTTTTGCTCAAGGCTAGCACTCTACTACTTGAGGCACAGCGGCACTTCCAGTGTTTCTTTTTCTGTTTATGTGGTATTGAAGAATTTAACCTAGAGTTTCATGCATGCTAGGAATGAAGTCACATTCCCAGATCCCTAAATGACTTTCTTAAGATGGCATTACATTTTAATTCCGTAACTATGTATCATAATTTTGGCCAGGTTCTAGGAAAGGACATAGAAATCAATGCTAAGTCCAGTAAGGCTGAAATTCCTATCCCATCACTAAGGAAGTACAGTGTTAAGACTTGCAGGCTATTAGGACTCAGGGCTCCCAGAGCGTTAGCCTTGAGCTGAATAGCTGAGGGACCTTGACAGGCCCAGAATTCAGGCCCCACAACTGACAAAAAAAATCGCCATATTATCATACCATTCCATGGATAAATGTCTAATAGCAGATAGTTTTAGAACCTATCCCTCTGATTTGAATATTGCTTTTGTTTCTGCCTACAGTTAAATAATAGATTATTTTTCTGCTCTATCTTCCTTATGGACTTTCTTACATATCTGAAAACAAAATAAATCATTCTGCCTACTAATAAGCTACATGTATCTACTTATATAGGTTGTTCTATATATGATTCTATTACTAAGCATGTGACTTTAGCTCTCAAGTTTATTCAGCTTTAACATGAGAGGACAGAGTCTGTGACATGTCAAGAACTCTAGTAGTTATTATTAAAGGGATAACTAAAGCTAGAATGTGCAGCTGCAAGCACAAACCATCTATAATTGCGGTAGTAACACCTAGAACTAAGTGCATAGAGGTTCTCAGAAAATTTTTCCAGCAAGCAAAGATGTCATCTTTTCAATTTCCAGCTAGAGAATGCCAATGCTTGTGTGCTCTGTTACTAGTTCTCTCCTATGTCAGATTGGGCAGATTGGTCTTTTTTTTTTTGGGTCCGGTTGTGGGGCCTGAACTCTGGGCCTGGGCGCTGTCCCTCAGCTCTTCAGCTCAAGGCTAGAGCTCTACCACTTGAGTCACAGCTCCACTTCCGGCTTTTTTCATTTTGCTTATGTGGTGCTGAGGAATCGAACCCAGGGCCTCAGGCATGCAAGGCAAGCGATCTACCACTGAGCCATCTTCCCAGCCCAGATTGGTCTTTAATGGCACATAGTTAAGAGTTTCTGGTGATAAATAATAAAACAAGCTAACAGATCATGCCTACAGACAAGTATCCTGGGCCCATGACTCTTTATCTTCCATGGGGTCCTCGAAAGGGACTGTGTAGCTATAGACATGAGAACAAAATGAAGAACTTAAAAAAATTCCATCTGTTAAGCTGATGAAGGATGCTGTCCAAACCTGTGGAAAAAAACATGAAGTGCTAATTCTATGCACTGCTGATGCCTTTAATTATGCAAGTTTGCCAGTTGGAAAGATCATTATTCTGTTTTTAAGAAGATCATGCCACTGTACAGTTTGTGCCAAGGGTAATCAGTCACAGAAAAGAATCTCTCACTTGTATAGCTCTACCTTACTTATAGCTTACTAGATCCTAATTATGTTTCATAAATGGACAGTCAAACAAGGAAAATAGAAAATATGCATGACTGTAAATTAGAATATAGAAATTACATGTCAAAACAGGGAGCCTTTTTCTGTGCCTGTTCTAGGGCTTGAACTCAGGGCCTGGACTCTGCCCCTGAATTTTTTTACTCAAGTTTAGCATTTTAAAACTTGAGTCACAGCTCCAGTTCTAGGGTTTTTGGTGGTTAATTGGAGATAAGAATCTCACAGAGTTTGCTTCTTCATGATGGTTACGATCAGCCTCCTGAGTAGCTAGGAATAGAACTCTGAGCCACCAAAACCTGCTTAGGCAGCCATTTTGAAATTACACAGTAATGTTCCAGCAGGCAACTCACAGCAAGAGCACACTGAAGATAATTCCATTGTTAC
Source organism: Dipodomys merriami (assembly GCF_024711535.1). NCBI lineage: Eukaryota > Metazoa > Chordata > Mammalia > Rodentia > Heteromyidae > Dipodomys > Dipodomys merriami. The sequence goes on from NW_027206257.1 coordinate 6,695,733, forward strand.
AGGATTGCTGATCCTTGATGCCCCAAGGAGGATGTCTCCAACAGGGAGTCATCTGCCTGGCCCTTGCATACTGAGTTCCTGATTTGTCTCAGAAAAGAATTTGAGGATACAAATTAAAGGCCAAGAAAGTTTATTAGTAAAGCAGAGTTAATGAAACAAAGAAAGATAGTGCACAACCCAGCCATGGGTATGGGCATATCTGACCATAAATTCTTCATGATCTTAAAACTATCTGCATATCTGTGCTCAAATGGAGGTTGAGGGTTTGACTCATATTTATTAAGAGTGATTAAATGTACCAAGTGTGTGAACAAAGATAAATACATAAGGTACACTTTCATCAATTAGGCTCAGAGACTTCTAGACTGACCTATTTGTTAAATTTTGGTCATTGATGTCTGGTAAGCCCTTAAAAGGATGAATTTTGCCACATGCTCCAAGACAGGTGTCCATTCGTGAGATAAATAAAACTTTAATCACATTTTATCAAGAAAAGTTATTTTTCCCAAATGTCTGTTTTTTCCAGGATGAGTCTCTTTAAGATATCGTAGTTCAGTTTCCAGATCACACTTTATATATATATTTTATTGTAAGAATACCGTACATAGGAGTTACAATTACATGGGCAAGATAACGGGTACATTTCTTATCAAGCATTGTTTCCTCCTCTTTGTTTCCCCTTCCCATCTCTTCCCATACTCTCCCCACCTTCCCCCACCCGATCTTCCCCTCCCCCAAAGTTGTAAAGTTCGTTTTTTGACATAACGACTTGTACATCTCATTGTTGCAATGGGTCCACCTGTATCCCTGGTTAAACAATTTGTTTTTGCCCTTCCCCTCCACAAATTATACGAACATCAAATACAGTGAAGGCAGGGGTTATACTGTGGGGGAGGGACGTATAAGGCAACATAGAACTCATCTTATAAATGTGTTAGAAACAATTGCATGAAAGAAAAAAAATTGAATACTTATCTTGGGGTTCATTCCCCTAACATCAACTTATCTGACTTTTAGTGCTTGGCTCAGACATATACTAGTTATTACAAATAAGGGAAACCATGGGACCTATGTTTCTTTGGGCCTGGCTTACTTCACTTAATATAATTTTTTCCAAGTCTTTCCATTTCCTAACAAATAGGGCAATGTCATTCTTTCTGATGGAGGCATAGAATTCCATTGAGATCACACTTTATTTTGGACAAGCAGGCTAAGTCAGAGGAAGAGATCTACTCTTTTTCTTTATTCTTTTTCTTTTAACTAATACTGAAGCTTTTGATGGAATGTCAGCCTTAAAGATAATGCTTTTTTGCTTTTAATAGAATTATTAATACAGTGTCTCTGAATTCTGTGCTGCTGTTTCCTATGCCTCACTTTCCTTGTCTACTCCATCTCACCTTAAGAGGTAGTATTTCAAAGGTGTGAAATATTTTTTCTATAGCCTTAGTTTCATCAAGATCTTCAGAAAAACAGAATAATCCCTGTTTTCCTGAAGTTTGCCTATATTGGCTCATAGGGGCTTATCTGATTCTGATGGTTTGCTCCTGTGCCTCCTAGTAGTTCCTTGAGGTACTGCTATTGGGATCTCACTTGCCCTGATACAATTAGATTATTTCCTTTGGTGTTCATACCTTGGGGCATGTCTTCTGCTCATCTCCTCAACTTTCTATTGTTGTCTTTTTTTTCTAGAGGGGAGACCAGTGCCTGGAAGCTCTGCAGATATATAATCTCAGGACAGTTAGTGAGTAGTTGGAAGTATCCTTTCTTTTTGGCTCCATGACTGCCACTCAGTCCATGCCTTCACCACCATGAAGTTATTTACATGTCCTCAGACATAGTTTCCATACTCTTCTATTCCTTTATCTCTTGATTCAACCTGTACATTCTTGTCAGGTGGATCTTAAAACACAGTTCTTCATATAGTCTTCCTATTTAAGATCTTTTGTGAGTCAACTTCATTTAAAAGTCTAGTCAACCTTTCTTTTCTTCTCCCTCTGCTAGCATTATATACCCTCCTCTAATCATCAAAAGTTTATCATTTCCTAGTTTTTCTTTTCTCATCTTTTTGTTGTTCATCTCCATTTACCTGCCTTAAGAACCTTCCAAACCATCTAAACGTCTTTAAAACCAACTTCTTTTGCAATTGATAAAATCTAGGATGCAAAGAAGTGTGACTACTCCAAACTATTTACCTTCCATTCAGTTTTGAAACATGGCCATGTGTAATGTTATAAAAAAAATAGCAACTTAGAATACTGCAAATACTAAGTGAATATATTTGCTGAAGTTGTAACAGTTTAGATTTTGAGATTCTGAGAGTTAAATAAGGTATCATGAAGAACACAAGGATAAGTCTTGGGCATATTTCAGCTAGCCTGACTGTTTTATGCCATGGGATATATTACCTAACTCTCAAAAACTTACTTCAGGTATAAATTTTAGATGAATATTGTAAAACTAGTATCGTAAATTTAAAGTTTACAGAAATTAAATCTATTAACATATTTTATTTACCTTCCTTTTTTTAGTGTTAAACATAGTGACTGGTAAGTAATATAAATTCAATCAACTGACTATATACTCATTTACTGTAGCCAGATATTTTTATCTAATATCTACATATATTATATAATAAATCATCTGAATTTAACTAGGTTAAAATTAAGACAGGATTGCAGAACTTACTACAAAATCATTTAAACTTATGTTTTTCTTTAATAAAGTTGTCTCAGTTATGAACATGTATATTTCAGTTGAGTTTACTTTTACCCAGGTTGGATGGTTGAAATGCCTTTTGACAACCCAATGAAGACATTTGCAGAAACGGTGGCCTGAATACAATAAAAACAGGTGTCACCTGAATTTCAGCAGAACAGCTTATTGAAATTTTTAGAGATAAAACAATAAGGAGAGAAGGAGCCTTTGATTTTAGGGAGGTTTGTAGAGGAGACAGCATGACTAGGTCTTTACTTTGAACACTTATTTGTAATTCAGGGGATTGGAATAAGTTACAATTTTATATACAAAACAGAGCATCTTAAAAAAAAATAAACTAGCTAGATGAAGTTTCCCAGTAAAAATTCAAACCTGATTCTTTCCTTCCTTTAATAAAGGATAGGTTATCATTGTTATGATAAAGTAGTCTAAAACTACAATTCCCTCCCTCATGTTGTATGATGTACCAAAAGAAATTTATGGGGAAAAGATTCCTTCACTGGTTAGCTGTGACGCTTGCTCCTTCATTGCCAGATTCCTTTGGCCTCTTAAGAAGTGTGCTGACCCTTCTAGGTACTGTCCATCAAGTTCTTTGTATCCAAAGGTGCTTAACGAGATCAACAAAGCACAAGTATCATATTCGAACAGTTGTTGGTAAGAAGAAATTTCTATGAACTTGGAACAGATCTGAGTCACTTTAGAAATAAGGGAGATTTAGTCATTTCCTCAGGATCACAATCCTAGAGAGTGATGACATTTGATCTATTTTATCAAATGAAAACATACAAGCTAACAGGATTTCTGTAAAAAAAAATAATAGGACCCATTGTATGCAAAGTAATTAATACCTAATGGAATTTCAGAATTGGTAGGTTCTCTACTCCTCTGCATAAAGTTTCACCAAGTCCTCAAGACATAACAGTGAAAGGCAAAGCAAATGTATTTGGCTATTATTGGGTACCTGGTAAACAGAGATGCCTTAACTCTGACAAAGTGCATATCATAGTCGTTAATGTGACCTTTCTGAACAACTATATAGTCTATATGTTCCAGTGTGAGCCCATGGGCGGTACAATCATATCTGAGACTGAGAAACTTGTCATCAATGTAAAACACCTCCTCATCTTCCACCAACATCAAAGGTATGAGTATGGAACTATTTGTGGAGTTCTCTGATGTCTTCAATAGGAGGATTCTGGGCTTAAAGAGGGAAGCGTAAAAGATAATCATTTGTGTCCCTTTTCTCATATTTCAATGTTTCTGATGAATGTGAATCCTGAGAAATGTAACTTCACCAATGTCATCAGAAAATGCCTCTAGCTCCAACAAATACTTACACTTCTTGTTTATAGCTCATCCATGATAATTTTGACATCATAGAGTGACTCATCATCATAATCCATTACACCCAGACCATAAATGCCCTTTCAGAAATTGTCACTTGTAACCTGTGGAGTTGCAACATATCCAATGCTATTATCTGTAAATCTGACCTGTCATCTCATTTGGTAGCTTTTTTCAGATGTCATCAAGAAGAATGGTGAATCAAACATCCAGAGCTCCCCTAAAGGCTGTACTGAGAATCAGGTTGTCTATTTCTTTAACAATGATATCCACTCTCCAACCTGGATCTGAGAACCAATATCACCCTTAATAATCAACCATTTGTCAAGCTCATTTCTTGCTGCAAAAATTAATTTAACTGAAAAACCAGGATGGTATATTTTGATTGACATGGCCTCAAAGGAATAACCTTGTGACCCTACCCCCACTCAAATAACAGTGTTCAGATTTGGGGAATTTTACTTGGAAGGTGAACCCTTAAGTTGGCTCTTCTTCAGATGGTCTCTTCTTCTTGACAGTTTCCAGTCAGGTCCTTGAAGAAGAGGAGGAACTTGGGGAACTTTACCTTATATAAGGTTAACAAACTTCACTCTATACAGAAACTGCTACTAAAACTTAGAAAAAAGCCTACTAAGAAGAAAGAAAATTGGGCTAGGAATCAACACTAAAGTTCAGGTTGGAGTTAACTATTTACTGGTTATTGCACTTCACATTTGTACCTCCTCTTAGATTCTTAAATACTGTTCCCCATTACATTTTTGTGCCCAACTATAGGGGAAAGATAACCTTATTCTCAAAGTTAACTCTTTTGGACATTTGTGGGAATTTTTCTCAAAAATAGGCAATTCAGTTCTCTGGTACACATTAGTGAATTATCAGATTCATCCACTTAAGGGCTGAACCTTACAAGATTGCCCCCCATCTTCATATGTCAATCATCATCCCTTCTTTGTTAGATCATTTGCTAGAATGGTTCACAGTCCTCAGAAATAGTTTACTCCTACATTAAGGATTATAAAAGGACATCACTCAGGAATTAGAATATTCCATGTTCTCTCCAGATGTGCCACTTTTCAGCCAACCAAGTGTTTACAACTTAGAAACTCACTGAACTTTGTGATTTAATTTTAATTTTTATTTTAATCTTTTAGTTGTACAAAGGAGTTGCCCTTTCAACAATGCAGTTTGTGAATATAATGCAAAGTCCAGAAGGCAAATTCCAGAATAAAAAAATAAACTGAATTTAAGAGTGCTAAAATGAAATAGCCAGTATACTCAGTTACTGGGGAACTTGGAAAACTACAGAATAGTAAAAAAAATGGACACAGGAAATTAACCATACTTAGGTAAGCTGTAGAGTAGGAAACTGACAATACTCAAAGTCTAAGTAAAATAGACTGTGGGCTGGTCTTGCGTTTGATCTCATGCTCTGGGCATTGTCCCAGAGCATTTTTTCTCAAGGCTACCACTTTAGCCACAACTCTGGTAGTGTCTTTTTGCAGGTTAATTGGAAATAAAAGTCTCATCTTTCCTGCCTGGGTTGGCTTCAAACATAGATCCTCAGAATTGAGCCAACTGAGCATCTAGGATAACATTCAGCTTCATCTCAGTTTTTAGGTAATTTGTTTGCCAGTATTCAATCCTTGTAAGTCTTTCTATAGCATTGGCCTCCGATCACCACACAGATTCCCTTTCAAGTATATTTATTCTTTGTTTTAATACGTTTATTGTAAAAATACTGTTCAGAGGGGTTAGTTACATGAGCAAGGTAAAGAGCGTACATTTCCTATCAAGCATTGTTACCTCCTCCTTTGATTTTCCTATACCATCCCTAACCTCCCAGCTCCACAACTACACTATACATTCCCCCTACCCCGGCATAAATTGTAAAGTTTGTTTTTCAACAGTGTCTTGTGCATCTCATTGTTACAATGGGTCAACCTGTATCCTTATTTAAGCATTTTGTTTTTTTTTCCTCTTTCCCTCCCCAAATTAGAGAAGTGTATATACAAGATGCAGGGCACCAACATCAAACACAGTGGAAATGGGTTATACCATGTGGGGGGATGGGAATACAAAGAAGCAAAAATCACATGGAATATTATAAATATTTTAGAAACAATAGCAAGAAAGAAAAAACCACTTGCGTCCCTATCTTGGGGTTCATTTCGTTTATCATCATCTTATCTGGTCAAGTATTATATTTATACGTAATTTTTCCCATTCAGTCCTACCAGTGTCTCCTAGTTACTTTTCCATGGTGGCATTTCCAATTAACAAACCCTGCTGATAAATGAAAACACATATTGTGATCAACAGAATAAAACTAATTTGAGCTGCTGTTTCTCGTTTCTAGCTTTAAGCTCTTTGGGAAATTTTCAAGGGCCCTACATAGCATAGTTGTAAACATGAAGTTGAATGACCCACTAACTATGAAGTCTCTCCTTACTTAATTTAAGGTGTTTGAGAAGGGTAAGGTGTGGGTTGGCCAATTGAACCAAAGCACAGATTCCACTCCAGTTTGGCCAGTAACATCTCCAATACTGGTCTTCTGCAATACTACCAGACATTTCCCCTGGCTATGATTAGTACTTATTGCTCATCTCAAAGAGTTGGCCTTCACTACATACAGCTAAGTTTCTCAGAAATGTCAAATTTTCCCCAAGTATAGTTGACTTGGAAAGAATGGAACCAGTCAGTTTCAGGGTTTTTTGAGAGTCTTGCTTTTTAGAAGCAAGTTGTCTCAGATCACATTTTGCTGACCTATCATGAATTTCATGCCCATGGGGTCTGAGCTCCATGACAGCACAAATAGGACCTCTTGTGTGGCCTCCCTGCCACACAGTCATAGTAGTACTCAGTATGTGGACGGAATCACCACAGTATTTACCTTGCTTATCCAGTCTCAATTTCAATCTGGGTAGATTCAAAATTGAAAGTCATACACAGAGTGTCTGCTCCAAGACTGAAGTTGCTAGCATATTGTAGGATTAACTAGACGGTCCATTGAGACCATGGAACTAAGCATGGTCACATTAAGGGCATTAAGACTGTTTGGAGTTCCCCAAGCAGGATGTTTTCACAGGTCAATATCTGACAAACATTAGACACTTATCTGGGCATTATAAAACTGAATCATGTTTTTGACCAATTTGATCATTAACACCCTCCTTACTAGAAGGAAATCCCCTCCCCCACTAGAAGGGAAACTTGCATTCCTGCTATTTAGAAACCCTCAAAACTCCCTCCCTCTTGGCAGAAAACCCTCCCTCCTTCTTGGTAGAAAACCCGTTAGGTGTAGCTTGCCTTTTTTTTTTTCTTTTTTGGTCAGTGTTGGGACTGAACTCTGGGCCTGGGTGCTGTCTCTCAGCTCTTCAGCCCAAAGCTAATGCTCTAGCAATTGAGTCACAGCACTACTTCCAGTTTTCTGGCTTTCTGAGTGGTTTATTGGTGATAAGAGTCTCACAAACTTTACCTGCCAGGCCTAGCTTTGAACCACCATCCTCAGATCTTAGCCTCCAGAATAGCTAGGATTACAGGCGTGAGCCCCCGGTGCCTGCTTTTTTCTTTACTTTTCTTTTCTTCTCTTTTTTCTTTGTTTTGTTGGTTGTGAGGCCTGAAATATGGGCCTGTACACTGTCCCTCAGCTCTTCAGCTCAAGGATATTCTCTACCACTTGAGCCACAGCACCATTTCTGCCTTTTTCTGCTTATGTGGTGCTGAGGAATTGAACCCACAGCTCATGCATTCAAGGCAAGCACTCTACCACTGAGCCACCTTCTCAGCCCTTCATCTGAGTTTTTAGTTAGCTCACTGACAATGTTCAATCCTTCTAAGGCCTTTATGCAACTTTGGCCTCCAGTCACCACACAAACTCTTCCCTTTTCAGATAGTTTCTAGAACTAATTTGCCCATGCCATCCTACTAGAGCATTTCATTTATGGGTTTAAAAAAAACTTTTAGTATAATTAACAAACCTCTGTTCATCTTACTCTATTCTACATTTTATTTTTGCCAGGCCTGGGGCTCCCTGAGCTTCTTTTGCTCAAGACTAGCACTCTGCCAATTGAGCCACAGAGCCACTTCCAGCCTTTTCTATTTATGTTGTGCTGAGGAATAAAACCTAGGGCTTCATGCATGCTAGGCAAACCATTGACCACTAACCCATATTGTCAGCCCCCGAAATTTATTTTATTTATACTAATCATCAGAATAAAACTGATTCATAAGCTGCTATCTAGTTTCTGGCTTTGAACCTTTTGAAAATTTTTGGGGGGATCCTGAAAAGCACCTATGTTAATAGGAAATACAAATGACCCTCTAGGGAAGGGGTCTCTTCTAACTAGTATAAAATGTTTGAAAACGGACAGGTGGATGAAATGCTAGCATGAAAGGGATGTCCAATTGAACCAAAGCACAGGTTCTACTCTAGTTGGCCAGGAAGGTCTCCAACACTGGTCCTCCAAAATACCATTAGACATTCCCCCTTGCTATGTTTAATGCTTACTGCTCATCTCTTCACAGGTTCGGTCTTCCCTGCATCTTGATAAGTATCCCAGAAATGCCAATTGTTCCCCCTACCTCAGGAAGATAGGTTTTTTTTCTTAGATCCTTATTCTTGGGAACAGCAACAGCAGGGTCTTACAAGTTTCCCCAGGCTGTGTTTGGCATTCCATGCCTTGGGGGTCTGAGGTTCATCACAGTGGGAAGTGGACCACTTGTTTTTCTGGTCTCTGTGTCATACAAGCTTAACAGTAATGGCAGACAGAATATTTAATCCATTTCACCCAAGCATTAATTTTTGTTGGTCATAGGACTTGAACTCTGGGCCTGGGTGCTGTCCCTAAGCTCTTCAGCTCAAGGTGAAAGTCCTACTACCTGAGTCACAGTGCCACTTGCAGTTTACTGGTAGTTAATTGGAGATAAGAGTCTCAAGGACTTTTCTCCCTGGGCTGGCTTTGAACCCCAATCCTCAGATCCTGAGTAGCTAGGATTGCAGGTGCAAGCCACTGGCACCCAGCTTTGGACTTGAATTTTAAGTTTATCCAGAGAGTCTGCTTCTGAAACTGAGGTTCCAAAGCCATACATCCTTGGATCAGCTAGGAGATAAATCCAGGCTTCAGAGTCAAAGTGGGCAGCTGAAGGAGTTTAGTGAATAGGACTTTTTTGAGTTCCCCTTGCAACATATAAGATTTAAAACACACACATGCAAGCACATATGCATAGCAAGTTTTTGTTTGGACTAGTGCACATTATGGAGCTCCATAATTAAAATTATCCATTATTTATGAGTGTTCTCAGACCTTTGTCAATATTCTCCCAGTGGATTCTCAGAAGCAGGTCCTTGGATCATTTTTCTTGGGTTCCTTAGGCCTAGAATTCTTATTCCCCCTTTAAGCAGGCCTCTTGTGATTTGTTTTTGGTGCACTCAATCCTCCCTATTGTAAGTTTCTTGTGCACCTCTCTCATTTTCAACTCTCCCCTTACTGGAGATTTCTCGAATATGGCTTCCTCCAGCTCCCACATTTTTTTTTGAGAAGTCAACAATACATTTTATTCCACAGGAAGAAAAGTGGTGACTGATTTGAGAAGCAGGTTTACAGAGTCGGAACACACTGGTGATCATCATAGTGTTATAGAGTGAAGAACTAGGTAGTTTATTTTCAGTTCATCAAGCAGCGACTATGGATTTTTGAGGCACAGATAGATGACATTTGAAAACAAGGTGGCCCAGGATCCAGCTCCCACATTTTTATCCTTGGGCCAGAGAATGAAAATGCACCTCAAGACTCAAGTTCTCTTTGTGCCTAAGACACATTCAGCCCATGATAATCCCCAACCAACAAGGTAATATGCTCTAGTTCAATTTTTCCTCTCACGGCCAATGCATGAGGTTATTTTTTATTGGGGTGCTTCCTTGGGCCCTTTCCTGACATTGCTGATACACTTTCCATCATTAACCACAACGGATGGTGTTTAACCCAACCTTGAGCTACCTCAACAAGGCAGGATGTGTCTCTTCTGAGGGTCTCCCCACATCCCCCTTGTGTAACAAGGATCCTGGACTAGTCCCCAAATTGTTGGGAATACTCCCCTGTGTAACCCAATATCCCAAGAAAGACCACCAAGTTGAAAAGTACTTAGCATGACAAAGTTTAGTTCTGCTAAAGGGCTTGTTACTGACAGGAAGCCAATTAAACAACTACTCTGAGTAGGAAGATTGCCCAGGTTTTACCCATAATGAGTTACTACTTCTGGTATTGATCAGAAGTCGTGTTAACAATCTTACACAATTGGCTCTTTTGAAGCTCAGCTGGCTTCAAAAAGGGGGTTTAAGAGTTTCAGAGCAATCCACTAAACCAGGCCGGAAATTGTTAGAAAATTCTTACTCAGCTGGTACTCTATGAATTAAACTATGACTCAAGTCCCTAGAACGATTTTAGTAACAGGATATACTTTAGTTAAAATAGTTTTTTGTAAGATGATGCTATGCTTAGTCAGTGCTTTCCCTCAAGCAATCACTTTCAGCGAAAAAGATTCTAATTCCTACTCAGTCCATTCCCAGACAGAATTTACTATCAGCAGCTCCCTCTTTGGAATGGAGGCTTATGAGCTTCCAGGTGAAAACACCTTATTCACATATTGTCTTGGCTCCCTTAGGCAAACACTTCAGGAAGTGGTTATGAAACCAACAGCTGTGTGTGGCTGATCCTTTATAAAAAACAAACAAACAAACCTGTCTTGTACTTCTGCTCCTAGCACAAATAGAAAGAAGAAAGCCTCTCTGAGCACAGAGCACAGATTGGGCTGCAGCATATTCAGCACCATAGATGAATCAGTCAGATCCCAGCTGCTTGGCTGACCACAGGGCACACTTCTGATGCCACATTTCTGAGGCAAAGCAGTTCTAAGCTGCCAAGACACTATGGTAGGAAGAGGCCTGATGGAGAATTCTTGGTGGGAAGGAGAAGGTGAAACTTTGGATTTAGGTTTTAGAAAATGCAAGCCATTTTCTGAATTGCTTGAGGCAGCGAGCAGAACATGTTGTCTAGCCCTCTAGATGCAGAGTATGAGAACACTTCCCACATCTTACACTCAATCGCTCCTGCCTGACAGTCTTCAATTCCCTCTTACAGGAGTTAAGCAGTTTTTAAGAAAGCAAAAGTTAGCGAACCTGATCTAGGTGGTGAAGAAATCATATCCTTTGGCTTTAGAATAGATCAGTTTCTATCTCAGAACAAGAGGAAGGAAAGAAACCACATTCTACAGAATTTAACACCTTAAAGATGCTAGTTTGCTGCATTAAATTTTCATTGTTAGAGTCTTACAAGAAAAAAAAAGACAAGCTGAGAATTTCTTGAGCCTTTGCTAGCCTAGTACTGGGTTCTTGTTGTGGTTGTTGTTTTTTTCCTAATACTTTAGGAAGAACTGAGAAAATGCAGACATTAGCCTGAAACCTAATTAATCTGAAACCACAGCACCTAAGTTACCGAATTCTAAATTTAGTCTCAAAGCTGAAGGCCAAGGCTTCCCTGCCCCCAGCATCTTCAGAATAGCAGTATTGTCTCTGTCTCAAGTTTGTTTTCTTTAAAGAATTCGAGAGCAGAAAAGTTTTTAAAGCAGTTTTTCTTCAAAGCGAAAACAGAGCAGTGAAACAGATTCCTCAGCGAAAAGAGGAACCAAGAGCTGGTCAGAAGGGGCCCACATCCCTCAGGTATATGTAGAGCCCTTTGTCTCTGCCCCTTAGGGCATGTTCCTAGATTGATTGGTCAGTGGGTGGGCTTGTGCTACATGGCGTCTCGTAATTGGTTTCCCAATCTCAGAGTTTGATTATGGAATTTTCCTTACTGGATACTCCATCTCAGAGCACAAGCACGGAAAACACTTTTGCTTGGATGGAGGGTAGAGGGACACTTTCCAGACAATAGTCAGAAAAAGCACATGTGTTAGCACCTAAAGCTTGATGGGAACAAGGTGTGTATTTTTTTCTGCATCATTCATCCCCACCATGTTGGAACCAGTTCCAACCATCACCTTTTATCCACAACTACCCAGCTGAAGTGGTTTAACTCCCTCTGCATGGCACATCTCCACTTGTTACTCACAGGACACTGTACATTGTGGTGTCCCATGAAACACTGTTGACAGAGAGATTGGATATCTAAATTGCTGTTTTGAAGCAGCAAAGCCCTCTGACTTAAACTTGCACACTTACCTTGAATGCAAATTGATTTCTACTTACAGAGGCAAATTCAGTTCTGCTTTGAGCCAACAATTCTGCTTTGAGCCAAGATACCTTTAGCAAATCTAGGGCAGAGAAATAACTGGACTGTATTTCTAAAGTCAGTTGAAGTAGGAGCCACCATTTCCTGGGTGCTTGTATTATCTTCATAGTCCTGTATTTTGTTGTGGGAAGTAATTTCTCCTGAAGGTACATTCTGAGCTGCATTTAGCCTGAAGATCATATTTGTGCATCTGAAAGCATACTTAGGAATCTAACTGCAGATGAAGCAAGTTCTTAGTAGCAGAACAATATGTTCAATATATAACTGGTAATGACGTTTTGATGAACAAATGAAAGAAAACTGATAGAAGCAGTGATATCGATCAAGCTGCATTGTATTTATTAACTGACTTGTTGAATGATGACCCTTTGTAAAACTACTTAAAAGACTATATATATATATATATATATATATATATATATATATATATATATATAATAAAAAGCAATACTATGTATTTTCTGTGAGTGCATATCAATCCACAGTGTAAGTATCTTAAGGACAGGAGAACTCAATGATCATAACAATGTAACTAGTAATGGTTTAGTCTCTTATCTGTTGAAAGCCCAGAGGAAGACAGTACAGGCATGAGGATTCCAAGAAGATGGAGGCATACCCCAGCATTAGGATTTAGCCCTCACTGTCTTGGCCCAAGGTGACTCCTAAAATGTCAGTAATCACTTCCAAGATCCAGGAAGTGAGGTGAAAGAACAAAAAGAAGGAAATAAAGAAATACAGAACATGTGTGTACTGTCCTTTAAGACAATATCCTAGATGCTATCAGGTAACATTTTTATCTGTATTATTGAGAAATGTTATCATTATTTTACTTAACTTGGACTTCAGTTAAATCGAAAGGTGTCTCTATTGATTCAGAAAGGAAGGGTGGACATTATGGTAGGCACTTGAGATATTTTGCTATGTATATCATATACCTCATGTATAATGTTTTACTATTTTTTTATGGGGAACAGATGATACATTTTATGTTCAACTAGAAACTACTTTGAAGCATAAGAAAAAGAGGAAACATATCTCATATGCTACATATGCTATTATGTGTATGATAACATCCAAATTACAGCAAACTGACAATGTATTTTGTACAAAAGGGATGATTTCCCTGAGCGTACTATCATTACATTAAAAACAGTCTCAGTGCACTCAACGGAGGGAAGCCAGAAGGAGGAACATAATGAGTGGGAAATGGAACAACATACAAAAAAGGGGCCTATCAGCTGCACTGGTTGTAAAAGGAAAAGAACTAAGCAACACAAAGACAGTGATGGGAAAGGAGGAATAAGAGGGAATAGCAAAAGGCAAGAAATGTAAACATCACCTGATATGGAAGAAATAATTTGTATTGTCAAAGCTCACAGAATTCACAAACGTTATACACCATGATAATGATAATTTTTCTTGGGAAGGTTCAAATGTGTTTCTGACTTTAAGTATCAGGATTCCACAATACTGTGAAATATGTGAAAATTATGTAATCACATCTCTCAATTTTTATTTATTTATTTATTTATTTTTTGGTCTGGTAGTGGGGCCTGAACTCTGGGCCTGGGCGCTATCCCTCAGCTCTTCAGCTCAAGACTAGCACTCTACCACTTGAGCCACAGCGCCACTTCCGGTATTTTTCTTTTTGCTTATGTGGTACTGAGGAATCGAACCCAGGGCCTCAGGCATGCAAGGCAAGCACTCTACCACTGAGCCACCTTCCCAGCCCTCTCAATTTTTTAAAAAAGTGAGAGAAGGGTTGGGTTAGGAGGGATGGGTGATAATGTTGTCAGACACCTCGTATTCATATATTGTTTTGTAGAATGGGAACTTGTTTGTACAACTACTTAAAGATAATAATATAAAAGCATGTTTAAAAAGCAGCCTCACACACTTAAGTGAGATATAGTTTTGAACCCAGGGTTATTGCACACTGGCAATTTAAGTTGTTTTCCCAGCCTGTGGTGGTTGTTTTCTTCTTTTTTTCAATAATTGCGGTCAAATGAATGTAACTTAAAATTTGTTATCTTTTTAAAACTCTGTATTAGCATTACCTAGTTAAATAAATGGATTTTATTTTGATATATCCACATAGGCATACAATGTATCTTGATTATACTTACCCCTTCATCATTCTCCTTTTCCTCTCCCAGGTTTTATTATCTTAATCATTTTAAGAATAGAGCATAGTAGTAGTATGTACATTTACAATATTCTACAAGCTCAATGTCCACACTCGTTTCATCTTCCAAGATTCAAATTCTATATTCATTAAAACAATTTTCCACTCTCCTCTGCTTCAAGATATGCATCAAGTACAATTTTGCTTCCTATCTCTATCAATTTGACTGTTCTATGTAACTGACATAAGTAGAATCATGTAATATTTGATCTTTTGTGACTGGATTATTTCACTTAGCAAATTGTCCCAAAGATTCATCCATAATATAGCATCTGTCACAACATAATTTTTTTAAAAGTTGAAATAATATACAACTATGTAAAAACCACATTTGCTTTAGCTTATTCATTTGTTGATGGCCACTTGGATTGCCTCCATGTTTTGAGTATTGTACAAAATGAATATGAATGTACAAAGATCCCTTCCAGACCTTGCTTTTAGATCTTTAGAGTATATGCCCAGAAATGTAGTCATTGGATCATATGATAATTTTCTTTTCCTTCTTTATTTTTTGTCATGGGGCTTGAACTCGGGGACAGGTTACAATCCCTGAACTTTTCCTCAAGGCTAGTGTTCTATCACTTTAAGCCACAGGTCAACTTGCAGTTTTCTGCCCGGGCTGGCTTTGAACCTCAACCCTTGCATTTCAGCCTCCTGTCCTGAGTGGTTAGCATTACAAGTATGAATATTCCTGTTTTTAATTGTTTGAAAAGATGCCATACTGTTTCCCATAGAAAGGTTCCAATTTCACCACACTTTTGTCAATATTGTTACTTTATTTTTAGTAGTTATCCCACCTAATTCATATGAAGTGGTAATTTCCTTCATTATTTTGACTTACACTTTCTGGGGATTAGTGATATTAAACACCTTTTTTGTGGGCTTGTTAACACTTTGTCTTCTCTGGAGAAACATCTCAGTTCTTTGCACATTGTAAAATTGGTTTATGTATTGTTGTTGGGATGATGTTCTGTATATATTCTTGATGTGAACCACTTATCAAATATATGCTTGCAATGACTTTATCCCATTCTGTGCTGCTTTTTTGGACACTGTTGATTGCATCCTTTGGTGCATCCTGATTTGTGTTTTCCCACAATGAATGACCATTCTCTGATGTCAGTTTCCAGTATGTCTACTGGTCCTGTAACTATGAACCATCATATTGATTTGCACTCCTGTTATGGTAACAGTGAACTAAAGCTACATAATTATGCTCTGGTAGCCTATCTACTTCCACTTTTGGATCTCTCTCCCTCAACTTTTAGTAAAGGTCTTTTGGTCATATTCACAACTTCTTAGGTCCTTAAAAACCTATAGAAAGTTACAACCCTTAAATTTAGTTAGTTCTAATGGAAGTACATGATTTTCAATTTCTTTTTTCCCCTTTTTGTACGTTTTTGATTGTAAGAATACTTTACAAAAGGCTTACAGTTACATGAGCAAGGAAATGAGTACATTTGGTATCGAGCATTGTTGCCTCCTCCGGGTAAATAAGATGAAAATTAAGAGCTTTGTAATATAGAAGCACACTAAAACTCTAGGAATACATTTTTCTTCATATGAGTATTTAGAAATGTGTGAAGCTTGAGATTTAACCTACTTGCAAGTTAATAATGAATTTGTCACATTTTCATGGATGCTAGGCAATTTATAATGCTCTTCGGTCAGAGACAAAAAGGACTTAATTTTTATAGCAATAGTGAAAGCCAGTGAGATATGTGTGTGTGTATGTGTGTGTGTATTTGTATATTTGAAGTGAATCTCTCAGCCCTCAGTGCCACTGAGTGAAGTAGTGATAGACATGTGAAACCTATACAAACAATGGGTTCTGACTTTGAGCAACTGCCATCTATATAATGAGAAATAGGCATGCTTGAACTTTACTCTGGAGGATGACAATAGCTTAGAAATAGCTTGCAAAAATATTCTTGCAAATATACTATAGAATATAGAGCAGCTAATGTTCACTTGAAGATAGGCAAATACTTGAGACTGCCGAAGAATTGTTCTTTTTCTTTTGTTTCTTGAAGGGTCCTAGCTACCAAGACCAATACATATTTCTCCTAATAAATACATAGATCTCCTTAAAAGTGAGGCATGACAATTTGTTGAGAATACTTATTCTTTTTCCAGCCCTAAGCCTTAAGATGAAGTAGAGACTTCAATCCTATCTAGAGTACAATTCAACAAATGACATAGATGGAGTTCATATTTTACACATTTAGAAGCTTTTCTCTTAGAGCCATTTCTTAATGCAGGTGTGGAAGAAATTAAGGAAAAAATAGGTCCACAAATATTTTTATGAAGATAGCCTATGTATTTTTAACAGTAATAAAGGATTATATTTCTGTTTTTTAGTGTGTGAATATTTACAGAGTATGGTACAAAGAACCAAAGTTTATTCCAGGGCCTATCATGGAATAGAATGTAGCAAATTTTCTATATATTGTTTGTATATTTAAAGAATTCACCTGTCTGACTTCTCCCCCGTTTTGATAAACAGAGCACCTGTTTGACATATGGAAATACAAACATTATTTTTCTACCTACAGGATTCTACACACTTTGCTGTCTACTAAACACAGAAAAGATTCATGCACAACCCTCATCTTCAAGGAGCAATTCTCAGTATCCCAAGTAGCTTGTGTTTATCTCCCACTCCTTTCCTCCAAGCTGTCAATCTAGGTGAGTGATGACTGAATTCTATAAGACAGAAAAGCTCAGATAATTCACAGGCATGCAGGCATGGAACCTTCTTCATTTGGATTATATTTTATCACGTCGTTGTGAGAACTTCAGCTTCCTTATTTGGTAACTGAGCTGTCCAGTTAACAGTGAATAGATGCATCTCATTATTTAAAATTTCATTTAACTGAAATTGGAAGAATTAATTCACATTTGAGGTTCAGTAGCCACATATAGCCAGTGGCTAGTCTATTAGACAATGCATATATGGAATATATCCATTATCACAGATGTTTCTGTTAGAACTGTTTTAGAATGTGTTTCTGCTTAAGGGATGGTCCATGTTCATAAACATAGTTGGTACTCAGACTGAAGATCAGACCAGAAAGGCTAGACACCCATGAAGTTAAGATATAGACATAAATTGCTCTACATAGGCACATTTATTTGTGAGGAAGAAAAGGATCAAACAGTCAACATCAGCAGAACCAACCCTCTCAACTCTAGGAATGAATATGTGAAAATTTTAGCAATTCTTTGCAGCTTTGCTTCTGTGATTGAAATTGGCTGTGCTGTTCTCAATGGTGATTTTGTTGGAAAATATAAATGTGTAATTATCACATTAGCTCACAGAAGAATTAGGGTTTGTGCTTTGTAAATGTCATTTGGTATTTACATGTGACATTTCAAATTCTCCTGGTATCAATACACCACAAATATCTTTCTGAGTTGTTTCTTTTGTTAATTTTGATTGTTCTTACAGCAGGCATTTAAAAAATTAGTGGAAAACTTAGGACTTTCTTGTGTTTTACAATCCCATTAGTACTCAGTAAGCTTAATAAAGAATGAGAATCCAAGAACTATGTGAAGAAATTGTATCTCCAATCACCTGTTCCCTTTCATTAATTACTGGAGCAAAGAAAACTGGCTCCTCAGAATCTCACCTTCAGAATTCAAGAATGAGGTGGGAAGAAAACAAGGAAAGAGACATAGTAATTTGCACTGAAGTTGCTGTGCTGTCACAATGAACACCTGTTCTCATGCAATCCTTTTGAATCCTACAGTTAGCTTTTTTGTGGTTTTTTTTTTTTTTGGTCGGTCATGGGGCTTGAACTCCGGGCCTGGGCGCTGTCCCTCAGCTCTTCAGCTCAAGGCGAGCGCTCTACCACTTGAGCTACAGCGCCACTTCTGGTTTTCTGGTGGTTTATTGGAGATAGGAGTCTCACGGTCTCTCCTGCCCGGGCTGGCTTTGAACCGCGATCCTCAGATCTCAGCCTCCTGAGTAGCTAGGATTACAGGCGTGAGCCACCAGCGCCCGGCTTTTTTGTGGTTTTTATTAGTATGACAAAGATGACTAACTTTCCCAGATTTAGAGTTGGAAATGTGTGGGACACATTCCTTTATCTATGGAATCTTCCTTAAAATTGCATCACATTTACTTTGGCTTTCGGTGCCTTTTCCATCCTTGTCGCAAGTATGTATTTCTACAAATGGAGATGTTGGTTCATCATTTGCCTTTAAATGATTAAATTATGTGGATTTGGGAGATTGTGTGATTTGCTGTAGAAGCAAGGTACTATGGGTAGGACCCTTTGGTCCATGTTGACATTCCTTTGTGGAATTCTTATTGGGGTCCTTACTCATGGACTCATGTACTTCTCTCCAAATTCCAGTACACTCCAGTAGAGTGTGGCCATGCATTAGAAATTTAAATAATGCCTATAATTCTTTTTAAAATATACTTTTAAATATAACATAAATAAACGCTTTTGTTTTGTTTTTTATTTTTTTAATATTATTGTCAAGGTGATGTACAGAGGGGTTACAGTTACATAAGTAAGGTTGTGATAACATTTCCTAACTTGTTTCCCCTCCCTCATTTTTCTTCCTCTTTCCCTCGCTCTCTCAATCACCCCCCCCCCAAGTGTACAGATCATTTCCAATATATTGTCACTTTTGATTTCCTTTAAGTAAATGTTTGTGCTGTCCCCATTCTGGAGCTCCACAAGGTGAACACTGGAACACCACAGTTAGACCCTTCTGCCACGCATATATGCATATACATATTTTCCTTCACTTTGGGGTCATATGTTTGTTTAATTATTCATTTGTTTATTGCCAAAACTGGAGCTTGAATTCGGGGCCTACACATTGTTCTCTGCTTTTCTTTTTCCTCAACGCTAGCCACATCTCCATTTCTGGCATTTTGGTGGTTAAATAGATTTTCCTCCAGGTGCTGACTTTGAACCATGATCTTCAAATCTCACCCTTGTGAGTAGGTAGGATTACAGGTGTGAGCCTACTTTATAATTTGACTTTTCATCTCATTATATCATGTATATATTTTCTATCCAATAACATCCTTAGAAATTGCATAAGAACATCACTTATAATGATTACATGGGAGTCCAGTGCTTATATATTCCATAATTAATTGAACTGTCTCAATCACTGAAACTCTTTGTTGTCTCCATAATATTAAATGCATCATCAAATCATCCATCTTAATTTGGCTCATCTAAAATAGTAAGTTATTCCTCCCTGTGAAGTTAATCTTTTTCCCAGCATGAAGTTCCAGTTTTGTAACTTTTACACGCCTTACCCACTATAATGCCTTTGTCCAAAATCCCTCTTGCTATCATCATTTTTGTAAAACCCTTTTCCATGGCATTCCATTAATAGGAAGGCATATTTAACTAATACCAACTTAATGTCTTCATTTTCATGGGTATTGCATTTTAGCCTGGATCAGAATTTGATTCTAACAAGATTTTATTTTAATGGAAGAATCAGAACACCAATTGGAAGGCTGAGAGTACCCTTATGAACAATTTTTATCATTCATTGCTTGCTTTTGTTTTGGAATTTGAAGGCTAAAGATTGCCAGCTCATATATCCTCTGTTGTCACTGTATTTCATTCTGGTTCCCTGCATCTTGTATATACATTTTTTTTTTTCTAATTTGGGGAGGGGAAGGGAAATAACAAAATGCTGAAGCAAGGATACAGGTTGACCAATTGTAACAATGAGATGTACAATACACTATGTTGAAAACGAACTTCACAATTTCATGATAGGGGGAAGGAGGAGTTGGGGAATAAGGAGGGAAGGGAATGTAGGGGGAAAACAAAGAGTGGGGTAACAATGCTTAAGAGGAAATGTACTCATTACCTTACTCATGTAACTGTAACCCCTCTATACAGTATCTTTACAATAAAATTTTTTTTAAAAAAGATTACCAGCTCATACTCCCATGGTTAAATTGCTGTACACCTTAAATGATTTATATGGCTCAAAATGGGAAACCAAAAAGAAAGCAACTTTCAATATAGATTGTCTATTGTTGTAACACTGAGATGCCAAATGCAGTGCCAAGTGCACAGGAATCCAGAGTATAGTCATTAACCTCTAGAATTCTGAGTTGTTTTCTTTGGCTGGAAATCTCTTAATTGTAGTATACACAATATGCAGAAATGTCCTGAAAAAAATATTCTTGGAAAAAAACAGTTCTATACAATCAGGAAAATTTGTACCAAGTCAAAAAAAGGAAAATAAGACAAGAAAAATTCTATTCTATTCAGACTATTGGGTCTACCAATAGTCTGAAGAAGAGAAACAATTATTTAAGTGCGTTGTTATTCTAAATGTAATAATATAATGATATGCATTTAAATCGAACCTGATGATGAGCCATGAACTCTGCCTGGAGAGTTCAACAAAATCCTTCTTGCACAGTGTCTTGATACATAGGAAGGAGAAAATAAGTATTCTGTAAAATGATGAAAAGCTTATGAAGTGCAATAATCTCCAAATATTATGCTCAGGAAATGTAAAGTATCAGGAACAATGTAGCAGTGAATTGGAGAGTGAAATTGGAGCGATTGAAATGGTCATCATATAGCTTGGAGTTAAGGCACTTTCTTAATATGCACAGGGTCCTGGGTTCAATCCCCACCACTAAAAAGGAAGGAAGGAGAGAGACCAAGAAAGATTTGCGAGGTGGGCCTAACACCATCATAGAAAATTTATTCTCTAGCCCAGGATTTCATACTGTTAATTACACATTTTTACTGCATGGGAGATTATAAAAGTACAGTTGCCCAAGTCTCAGCCATTTTTATTTGAGTGGGTACAGATGTATCAACTTCAGCTGATATGACTTGGGGGCACCAGTAAAGCACCCAGGATAGAGATATCATGGTAGAACATATGTCTAGAACTTGAAAAAAGTTCTGTGAGACTTTTATTTCTGTAGAAAAATAAATGCCCATAGTATGTTAGCCTAAGTATGGATATAGAGTAGTCTGAGTTTAAATGTACCAATATACCAGTTTTTGCAACCTGGGGTAAATTACCTACCTCTCTTTAAGCCTCTGTTTCTTATTTTGGATATGGGAGCCAATGAGACTACAGTGCGAGTGTTCATAAAGTGTTTTCAGGCTATGCATTTTTAAAATTTGTTATAACTACTGTTAGTTGACTTGTTTATATAGTGTAAATTTGCACCAGGTGCTGATGAGCAAAGCAGAAGATAATGAGCAAAGCAGAAGATACTTGATGTCATTCTTTACACTCCAAAATTTGTGAAGTCAGAGTTGGACAACAGGGCAGTTTTTAAATTTTTCTGTATGGAGTCTTAGCATTTTTCAATATCAGAGGGCCTCTGGAAAGATGGAAAAAGAAAATAGAGAAACCAGGGCTGGGAAGGTGGCTCAGTGGTAGAGTGCTTGCCTTGCATGCATGAGGCCCTTAGTTTGATTCCTCAGCACCACAAAGCAGAAAAAGCCAGACGTAGAGCTGAGGCTCAATTGGAAGAGCTCTAGCCTTGAGCTGAAGAGCTGAGGGACAGCTCCCAGGCCCAGAGTTTAGGCCCCATGAACGACAAAAAAAAAAAAAAAAAAGAAGAAAAAAACCACAACTGTTCTTTTCAGCTGGCTTAATGTTAGTCCTCTTGACGTATGACGACAAATTACCAGACACTGAATTGGTTATAAACAACAGATTTATTTCTACATTCTGGAGCCTGGAGGCCCAAGATTGCAATGCCAGCATAGTCAGGATTTTTGTTTATCAGATTGATGCACTGTATTAAAGATCAGGATTGAAATCTATTCAGTTTTGTTTATTTAAATACCATTAATGAAGGCTTGCCTCCACGACTTAATTACCATCCACATATCCACATACACACACAAAGGACAACTTCTGTAACATTATATTTGAGATAGAATTTCAATATGTGAAATTGGATGAAGATTGTAAATAAATGTATTTTAATTGTACATTCTTTTTCTTTTCCCATAAGATTGTGGATCTAAGAACAGTAAGATCCAGACACTGAATTGATCTCAGAGCTGACCTCTGAGCCATTCTATGATTCTGGAGTATTATATTTATCTGGCTTAATCAATTCTCTGTGTTCACTACAAGATTATTTGGAGAATATATAAGATAATTACACCGCGAAGTTATTTAGAGAATTAATTCATATTGTTTACTTTTAATTTTTTGAGGTAAGTACTTGGATTCAAATTCAGAGCCTTGCATTTGCCAGGCAGGCACCTGACCACTGAATCATGCCACATCCAGCAATTTTTGCTTTGATTGATTGGTTGTTTGTTTGTTTTTTGGGTCCAGTTGTGGGGCCTGAACTCTGGGCCTGGGCGCTGTTCCTCAGCTCTTCACCTCAAGGCTAGCGCTCTACCACTTGAACCACAGTGCCACTTCTGGCTTTTTTCTTTTTGCTTATGTAGTGCTGAGGAATCAAACCCAGTGCCTCAGGCATGCAAGGCAAGCGCTCTACAACTGAGCCAACTTCCTACCCCCTGCTTTGATTGTTTTTGAGATAGAATCTTGTATTTGTTTATTCCTAGGATACCTGGATAGTGAACTTCCTAGTTTTATGTTCAACATAGGTAGGATGACAGCCATACATTGGCACACCCAGCTTTTATTGATTGAGATGGAGGTCTCTTGTATGTTTTCCAGCTTGAACTTGAGCTGCAACTATCGACATTTCCATTTTCAGAGTAGCTACGATTATATATGTTTATGAAAATTCTGAAAGTATGAGAAAATCCTCTAGAGTTACTAACCATACCCAGATTCTAGGTGATACACTAATGTTTATTCTGTCAAAAAATGTGTTTTGTGACAATTTTTTAAAATTTTTTATTGGCAAAATACCATACAGAGGGGTTACAATTACATGGGCAAGGTAATGAGTACATTTCTTATCAAGCATTGTTGCCTCCTCCATTGTTTTCCCTTTCCATCCCTTCCCATCTCCTCCCCTACCCCCCCAACTCCCCATCCCCAGTGAAAGTTGTAAAGTTCGTTATTCGACATAATGACTTGTATAGCTCATCATTGCAATGGGTCCAATGTATCCCTATTTAAAGGTTTGTTTTTGCCCTTTCCCTCCACAAATTATACCAACATCAAATATAATGAAAGCAGGGGTTATACCGTGGGGGAGGGACATACAAAGCAACAAAGAAATCATCTTATAAATATGTTAGAAACAATTTCAAGAAAAAAAAACATTTGAATACTTATCTTGTGGATCATTTCACCTAATATGAACTTATCTTACCTTTTCTGCTTGACTCAGACATATACTAGTTATTGCAAATAAGGGAAACCATGGGACTTATGTTTCTTTGGGCCTGGCTTACTTCACTTAATTTTTTCCAAGTCTTTCCATTCCCTAACAAATAGGGCAATGTCATTCTTTCTGATGGAGGCATAGAATTCCATTGTGTATATATACCACATTTTCTTGATCCATTCATCTAATGGGCATCTGGGTTGGTTTCATATGTTACCTATGGTAAATAATGTTGCAATAAGCATAGTTGTGCTGGTAGCTTTAGTGTGGTCTTGTTTGTGATCATTTGAGTAAATGCACAAAAAATGGGATTGCTGGGTTATAGGGGAGCTTTACGTGGAGTCTTTTGAGGAAACTCCATACTACTTTCCAAAGTGGTTGAACAACTTTACACAACCACCAACAATGCGGTAAGGTTCCATTCTGTCCCCATCTCCTCCAGCATCTGTTATTAGAGTTCTTGACTCGAGCCATTCTAACTGGGCTGAGGTGGTATTTCAATGTTGTGCTGATTTGCATTTCTTTTATGGCTAGAGAAGTTGAGCATTTCTTCATATGTCTATTGGCCATCCTTCTTTCCTCTTCAGAGAAGTTTCTCTTTAAGTCTTTAGCCCACTTACTTATTGGGCAGTTGTTTCTTTGAGGATTTGTTGTCGGGGGATTTAATTTTTTGAGTTCCAGGTATATTTTAGATATGAGACCCTTGTCCATTGTATGGCTAATGAAGATCTTCTCCCAATCTGTGGGCTTTCTATTGATCTTGCTAGCTATGTCCTTTGCCTTGCAGAAGCCCTGCAATTTCACGCAATCCCATTTGTCCAACCTTTCTTTGATTTGTTATGTTTCTGGGTCTTTATTAATAAAATTTCAGCCTGTGCTAAGTATACCTAGGGTTTCTCCTATTGCATCCTGTAATGTTTACAGAGTGTCTGCTTTGACTCCAAGGTCTTTGATCCATTTGGAGTTGATTCTTGTGTAGGGTGATATATAAGGATCTAGCTTTGTTTTTTTTTTTTTTACAAGGTATTAACCAATTTTGCCAGCACCATTTACTTAAAAGGCTGTCTTTCTTCCATTCTAATTTTTTAGCTTCCTTATCGAAGATTAGATTGCTATATATCTGTAGGTTCAATTCTATTCCATTGGTCCTGAGGTGTGTTCTTGTGCCAGTACTGTTTTGAATATTATGGCATTGTAGTAGAGTTTGAAATTTGGTATTGATATTCCTCCAGCACTGTTCTTTCTGTTAAGGATCTTTTTTGCTATTCAGGGTTTTTTATTGTTCCATATGAATTTTTGGATTGTCTCTTCTATTCCTTGAAGAATGAGTTTGGGATATTGATAGGTATTGCATTGAATTTGTAGATAGCCTTGAGAAGCATTGCCATTTTCATGATGTTGCTCCTTCTAATCCAGGAGCATGGAAGTTTTTACCACTTTCTAAGTTCTGTTTTGATTTCCTTTTTCAGGGTTTTAAAGTTTTCATCATAGAGGTCCTTCATTTCTTTGGTTAAGTTAATTCCTAGGTATTTTTGTGGAGCTATTACAAATGGAGTTGCTTTCCTGATTTCAGCCACCCTTTTCTCATTGTTGACATACAGAAAAGCCATTGGTCTTTGAAGGTTAAATTTATACCCTGCTACTTTGCCCAAGTTTTGCATAAGCTTGAATAATTTGGGAGTGGAGTCCGTGGGATTCTTTAAATACAAGATCATATCATCTGCAAAGAGGGAGAGTTTTACTTCATCTTTCCTTATTTGTATCCATTTTATGTTTGCATCTTGTCTTATTGCTGTAGCTAGGCATTCTAATACTGGATTGAAGAAAAGTGGCGAGAATGGACAGCCTTGTCTTGTTCCTGATTTAAGAGGAAATGACTAGTTTTTCACCATTAAGTATAATGCTGGCTGTAAGTTTGTCATATACAGTCTTTATTTTATTGAGAAATGTTCCCTGGATTCCTAATTTTTCCAGAGCCTTCATCATCAATGGGTGTTGAATCTTGTCAAATGCCTTTTCTGCATCTATTGAGATAACCATGTGGTTCTTATCCTTGCTCCTGTTAATGTGATGAATTATATTAATTGATTTGCGTATATTGACCCAGCTTTGCATCCCTGAAATGAATCCTGTTTGATGTGGTGTATGATTTTTTGGATGAATTGTTGAAGTCAATTGGCCAAAATTTTGTTGAGAAGTTTTGCATCAATGTTCATCAAAGAAACGGGTCTATCGTTCTCTTTCTTTGATGAGTCCCTGCCTGGTTTTAGGATGAGGGTTATGATGTCTTCATAGAATGAGTTCAGTAGTGAACTTTCTCTTTGAGTTTCATTGAAGGGCTATTGGTGTGAGCTCTGCTTTGAAGGCCTTGTAGAATTCTGCTGTAAATCTGTGTGGTCTTGGGCTTTTCTTAGATGGGACTTCTCTTATTGCTGTTTCTATCTCAATGCTTGATATGGGCCTGTTAAAATGGTTTAACTCATCTTGGTTTAGTTTCAGCATGTTGATATTTGCTAGGAAAAGGTCCATTTCTGCCAAGTTCTCAAACTTATTAGCATAGTTTTGAGAAGTATTCCCTTATAATGTTCTGAATCTTGGTTGTTTCTCTGGTGGTTTCCATTCTCATCTCTGAGTTTATTTATTTGGGTGTGTTCTCATCTTTTTCTGATAAGATTTGCGAAGGGTCTGTCAATTTTGTTAATTTTTTCAAAGAACCAACTCATTGTTTTATTGAATCTTTCTATGTTTTATTTGGATTCTAATTCATTTAATTCTGATTTAAATTTAATTATTTCTTTCCATCAACTGGATTGGGGTTTATATTGCTGCTCTTTTTCAAGGAGTTTCAGATGTCTCATTAAATTGTTGGTTTCAGATCTCTCCAACTTGCTTCTGAGTACTGCCTTTTCTGTGTCCCAGGGGAGCTAGTAATTTGTGTGTTCCTTTTTGTTGAATATCATGAACATTTGAATTTCCTTTCTAATCTCTTACATGACTTACTGGCGATTCAACAGTGTGTTGTTCAGCATCCAAGTGTTACAGGACTTTCTTTGGTAGCTTTTGGTGTTGAATTCTAATTTTATTTCCTTGTGGTCTGAGAAAATGCAAGGTATAACTTCAATATTCCTGAATTTGGAGGTTTGCTTTGTGACCTAAAATGTTTCTATTTTGCAAAATGTTCTTTGTGCTGCTGAGAAAAACGTGTATTCTGATGCTGCTGGGTGAAATATTCGGTAGATGTCTGTTAAATCTAGTTGATCCTTTCAGTTGTTTAGATCTGCAGTTTCTTTATTGAGTTTTTGCCGAGTTGATCTATCTAGTGGGGATAGTTGTGTGTTAAAGTCCCCAACAATAATGTCTTTGGATCTATGTGGGATTTGAGGGAAAGCAGTGTTTCTTGGAGAAATTTGGGTGCTCTGTTGTTTGGCAAATAGATATTTAGAATTGTAATATGCTCCTGAAGGGCGATCCCTTAATTAGTATGTAGCGACCTTCTTTTTCTCTTCTAACTAATTTTAATTTGAAGTCTATTTTATCTGATATTAGGATTGCAACTCCCGCCTGTTTATGGGGGTCATTTGCTTGGTAGATTTTATTCCAGTCTTTCACTTTGAAAATGTGTTTGTTTTTATGGGCAAGGTGTGGTCCTGAAGGCAGCAGATAGAAGGATCTTGCTTTGTAGTCCAATTAGACAATCTTTGTCGCTTAATTGGTGAGTTAAGTCCGGTAATGTTGAGAGATAGAACTGAGAGGTATTTTTTTTATTGTGAAAATACCGTACAGATGGATTATGATTACATGAGCAATATAATGAGTACATTTCTTATCAAGCATTGTTGCTTCCTCCTTTGTTTCTTCTTTCCACCCCTTCTCAGACCCCTCCTTACCCGATCCCCATCCCCCCCACCAAAGTTGTAAAGTTCATTTTTCAACATAACAACTGGTACATCTCATTGATGTAATGATTTCACCTGTATTCCTATTTAAACGATTTGTTTTTTTCCCTTCACCTCCACAAATTATACCAGCATCAAATACAGTGAAAGCTGGGGTTATTTTTGTTATGTCGAAAAACGAACTTTACAACTTTGGCCAGGGGATGTGGGAGGGAGGAAGTGGGGATCAGTGTGGGGAGATATGGAAGGGATGTGTAGGGGAAACAAAGGAGGAGGTAACAATGGTTGAAAAGAAATATACTCATTACCTTGCCCATGTAATTGTAATGCCTCTGTACGGAATTTTCACAATAATAAAACTTCTAAAAATGTTTATCACTTATTATAATTCAAATACCAAACAAGAGTAATTTTATATAATCATTAAAATATCATTTTATTACTATCATAAAATAGAATAAAAGGCCAGTCCCAATTATTACCTATCATTATTCTTAATTCCTAATCATTACCTAAATATCTTAAACAATCTAAATAGTCATTTCTTTAACATAGACGTAAATATTCTATCTTTTTTACTTAACATTTTCCAGGGGCATATATTCATGTTTCTAAAAGATGTTCACAGCAGTTAAAAGATGCGTTTGTGAAATTAATGTGATACATGTTGTTGTTGTTGTTGTTTTCAAGGCCTGGGCATTGTCCCTAAGCCTTTTTGTGCTCAAGGCCAGCACTGCACAACTTGAAGCACAGGGCTAATTTCTGTTTTTGAGTGGTTAATTGGAGATAAGGATCTAACAAGTACTTTTCTGTCCGGGGTAGATGTGAAAACAATTGTTAGATCTCAGCCACCAGACTAGCTAGAATTATAGACGTGAGTTACTGGCACTTAGTTTGATAATTTTTTTTAAAATTTTAATTATGTTTTAAGATGTTTGTTTCACTATAGTGCACATAATTCTATACATAAATTTAGGTATATATATATATGCTGATGACAAATTCCCTCTAAAAATGTATGTCTTTCTACACATAACATTTATACACACACACACACACACACACACACACACATATTTTTGAAGACAGACTCCCTCTAAAACTTTTTTTTGGGTCCGGTTGTGGGGCCTGAACTCTGGGGCTGGGCGTTGTTCCTCAGCTCTTCAGCTCAAGGCTAGCGCTCTACCACTTGAGCCACAGTGCCACTTCCAGCTTTTTTCTTTTTTGCTTATGTGGTGCTGAGGAATCAAAACCAGGGCCTCATGCATGCAAGGCAAGCACTCTACCACTGAGCCATCTTCCCAGCCCATCCCTATAAAACTTTTATGCTACTATTTTTTATCTTTTTCATTTCGAAGATATACAATCTATTTTTCCAAAAGTTTCCTAGAGTAAAATGACTAATATTTCACTAGAAAGTAGAGTATATTATTTTCAATGTAATTTTAGATATACACATAATGTTATAGTAACATTTATAGTATATTACTTGAAAAAATTCTGTTCAAACCCTTAAATATTTGTGTGGAATGACAGGGAGAGAGGAAGTTAATTCATACTGGTTAGGAATGTGCAATGCTTCAAAAATCTGTCCAATAATTTGTTATAATCACATAGTCAAGCTATCTGTTATGGTTTAGTTTTTTTGTTTCTTTATTTATTCAAAAATTTAACATGGATGCATGCACAGTGGTAATATTAAAATTATTAATAAAAATACAAATAATACAAAATCATAGACACATATCAGACTTTCAATAATTAGCACTTATGATGCTAATAATAATTTTGTTGAAGATGATGATGACTACAGTGTACCCTGATAATGACAATGATATGATTTAAAAGGAAAAATTTTTAGACATCTTTGAAGCTAGATTTCCCACATTGAATACATAGTAATAAACAGCATTGGATTACATACAATAAGAAACAAGAGGAGAGTTTCAATATCAAGAAATACAATCACATAATCAGGTGAGACAGTAAAAACCCTAATGTTATTCTTGAAGTCTCTCTAATGTATACTCACTTTTTTTGGTGGAATTGTTTGCTTGTAAATAAAATCGTTTATTTCTACATGTTGATTATCCCACATAGATAAAATATAATAAGCTGAGTGCTTTGTTATCAAATGATCTTGTTTGTTCTAGCCTTGGGAACTTAGGAGAAAGCCTTTCACCACCTACATAGCCAGTGGCTTGTTTATCTATTCCTAGAAGGTAACAACACATGCCTCAAGCATGCTTCACTCATTAGGCAGAAATCCTTGGTCAGCTTCAGTTTCTATCCAGTTCACTGGAGAAAATCTGTGTATAAATTGATGAAGAACACTTGGCAACAGATAAAGCAGTAAGAAAAATTTTGATGGAGTACAATTAGTTTTCAACTTAGTGTGATTAGTTCAAGTAACATTCTTATATAGATAATATTCAATAACCAATGTTTTCCAATGATATGTTGAGTATGTTCTTCAATACAGATGTAGACACATGACCCAATTTACATAATACCACTTACATATCTGTAGGTGCCTTAAAAGGACACAGGCCTTAGATCCAGGAGGTAAAATTTATTTTTACTTCTGGATGAAACAATTTGTGACTTTATACCAACAAACTGAATTTGATTCTTTCCTTATTTGTAAGCTAAGGTGGAAAATGTAAGGACTCTTCACTTTTCTTTTTTCTTGCTCTAGGAGTAAGCAAATGTATTCCTCAATATTTCTGGTAGATTACATCCATTTACAGATGAGAAATGCAAGGCCCAACAGTCAATATAGTGAGTAAATAATGATACTAGAATTTGTGTCTGAGCTCTTCCCTCTGCATGCTTACAAGGAGCAGTAATTTGGTGATGGAGAGGATCAATATGAAAAGACTATGGGGAAAAAAACATACTTTGTAAAAAGTTGTTTAAGACTAGGTGACCAGTGATGAGTACATGAAACAGACTTGTGTCAGGGGCATAAAAAGGAGTACATAGAAATCATATTAGTGCTGGGTGCCAGTGGCTCATTCCTGTAATCCTATCTACTCAAGAGGCTGAGATCTGAGGATCACGGTTCAAAGCCAGCCCAGGCAGAAAATTCCATGAAACTCTGATCTCCAATAAATACCACTAGAAAACCCAAAGTGGTGCTGTGGCTCAAGAGGTAGAGTGCTCGCCTTGAGCTGAAGAGCACAGGGACGGTACCCAGGCCCAGAGTACAAGCCCCACGACCAACAAAAACAAAAACAAACAAACAAAACAAGAAATCATATTAGTGACAGAAACTGAGAACATCTTGATCATTCATCGTATCTAATGGGTGGGAGTAGAAGGATAAGAAGAAATCTAAAGGGTTCTACATCTATGACCAGGCAAATGTGTTAGTGATATTCTTGGTGATAAGGATTACAGGTGAAAATGATGGATTTAGGGGAAAAAACTCTCTGATAGTTCTAAAGTTTATATTAAACAGATGCAAAGATATATCTTTTTATTTATTTTTATTTTTATTTTTGGGTCCGGTCGTGGGGCCTGAACTCTGGGCCTGGGCGCTGTCCCTCAGCTCTTCAGCTCAAGGCTAGCGCTCTACCACTTGAGCCACAGTGTCACTTCTGGCTTTTTTTCTTTTTGCTTCTGTGGTGCTGGGGAATCGAACCCAGGGCCTCATGCATGCAAGTCAAGCGCTCTACCACTGAGCTACCTTCCCAGCCCAATAGATCTTTTTAGACATCATCAAAATATCCTCGACCATGAATATGAAAAAGAATGATAAAATTGGGGGTATTATTAAAGGGAAGAGGAAAAGAAAAGTTATGACATAAGTGTAAGCAATTTGAGCACCAGTGTGGACAAGATTGGAAGAAAGAGATAAATAAGGAAACAAGAAAGTAATAAAAACAGATTTACAGAAGTAAAGAAAGGAAAGAATTTGCAGGAAGAAAAGGTCAAAACTTACAGAGGTATTGAAGGAAATATGCTATTTGGATTTGAAAACTAAAAGGACATAGACAAGTTCAATAAGAACAGTGTTTTGGTGAACTGGTAGAGATGTAAGTCATATTGATAAAATTTTGAGATATGAAATAAAACTCTAGATCCATGAATTCAACAGATCCTGTTGATTTTAAATGTTGGGAACAAATGCTCTTATCCTGACCTTAGAAGTATTATACAGATGTAACTGTCATGACCTTTACTTAGAGATATTCTGTGAATATTTTTGAAGACTGGCCAGGAGATTATGGATTGAACTACAGCAAAGACAAGCCTAATTTGCCCTACAGTTCCAAAGAGTGACCCATGTATCCACATCAGTTTGGGATTTTATAGAAATATCATTAGATATGTTTGGACATCTTATCAGCCTATTCATTATAAATGTAGAACAAGTAACATCAAGTATTAGGTTGAACTTACAGTTTTACTGATGTTACTGAAGACTCCTCAAATTGATTCTTCTTTAGAATAGAAAATGCCTCAGTAGCCATTGAGATGTCATAACTGCCATATGCTCTATTTAAATCTAATTCTTTTTTGGGGGGGGTCCGGACATGGGGGCCTGAACTCTGGGCCTGGGCGCTGTCCCTCAGCTCTTCAGCTCAAAGCTAGCACTGTACCACTTGAGCCACAGTGCCACTCCAGCTTTTTTCTTTTTGCTTATGTGGTGCTGAGGAATCGAACCCAGGGCCTCAGGCATGCAAGGCAAGCGCTCTACCACTGAGCCACCTTCCCAGCCCCTTAAATCTAATTCTTGTTAGGGATATCTCCATGCTGAAATAACCCTGCCAATCAACCTGCCACAAATTCTTGTATGTAGGAAATGCTCTTATAAACTTCAAGCTTTTATTGAATGGAAGAGTTCAGACATTACCCTCCCCACAAGGATTAAATGCCTAAAAAATAAGACATTTTGCTTTAATGCCTTTCTTTCATTTTCTGATACACATATGCAAGTAGGGAAGGATTCTGATGTAACAATAATACAATGGTGACTTGTAATAACACAATGTCTACAATGGTGACTTGTAATAACACAATGTCTAGGATCTAGTGTTAATTCAGTTACGTACTAATTAGTTCCAAAGTGTGTGGATATTTATATTTCTCCTGGGTAAACTAATGAGCTCCAAGAAAATATCCCTAAGGAGCCTTCCAATTCAAATATCAGTGTTTGTCTCAAAACGCTTTAAATTCTACACCCTTTAATGTGGACATAGAGTTATACTGTGGAACTTTTCTCCTCAGAAAGTGAGTACTACCCTATTGGTTAACATGGACAAAGTACCTTCATACATAGAATGGGTGTGTGCAAACAAGAAGTGGTAGATTGTCAATGTCTAGTGCATTGAGGTCCCTGGGTAAGGGTCATGAAATCATCAGGACACAGGGGATGCAGTGTGCAAACAGCAATTGCCACTGCATGCTGTGTTTTATTGTTAGTGGGTATTTAAAGACAAGCAAGCATAATCTTTGCCAAGATTTGGTTAGAAAACATTCACACAAAAAATTTCCACAGATACATTTTTACTTAACCTATGAGACAATGTCAAGGTACATTATTATCTAAACTATTTTAGAGCAAGCTCAAACCACTTCTCCAATCTCAGGAAAATGCTTGACCAGCTGTTCATCTATGCTTAAGCAAGCAGAAGAGCCACTTCCTCAGCTCTCAGGAATCTGTGACATGTGTCTGGAGATAGGGAGAGAGAACATTTTCCCTCTCTAGCCTGGCATTCCAAGAGCTTTCCTAATCCCAAACACAGTCCTCAGACAATCCCGAGGCTGGAGCCTGCATCATTCTGCCCCCTCAACATAGACCCTGAGTCTTCACAATCTCCTTTTTTCTTTTGTTTTAAAAGTAAAGCTTTTTGGTGGACCAAGAATGTTCAATAAAGCCCTTAATTATGTTTTTCAAAAAAAAAAAAAAAAGTAAAGCTTTCCACAGGGTTATCATAGAAGCTTGCATTGGCTTCATAAAAATCAAATATAACAGCACAAGCGCAAACAGAATAATAACAATCATAATTTCCATACCACTAGCAGTATGTGAAATGCTTTGTAGTATTCCTTTCAGATCCAACCCTTCCAACTGTTTAATAAATGTATCAGCAATATTAGAAGCATCAACCTTTGTAAATTGTTTACCAAAAATATCATGTAAATTAAATTGTAACTGAGCAATCAATTGAACAGCAGTAGAATTTTTAGATAAATACTGTTGTATTATATTCCGATCATGTAAAGATTTATTATATTTTACATTAGTAATGTAAAAGGTAGTCGAATTTTAATCACATTTTAACAATAACTGTTTTCCACAACCAATAACTTTTTTCCTAACCATCCCACTGTCTGTTTAACAACATTAATCTGTGTTTGTAATCAAGCATCAATTTCTACCTGTGAGACACACAATTCATGTGAATCCCGGTGCCATTCTTCCACAAAGTGATTAGCTTGTAAGGAAGTGTGCAGGGCAATTCCAGACACCGCAGCAACAGTGGTAATAGCAATTAAGCTTAAAATCACAGCCACAGTGGCTCCAATCATACGTTTTGTACGTTTTAGCAGTTTGGTAAAAAATTCAATAACAACACTATCCAAAGGATTTTGGGACCATTCTCTTCCTAATTTAACAGGTAGCCAAATATAAGTTCCTTGTTGTAAAATCATAATACTATCACTGTCATTAAAATTAAGAGAGGAATTAACACAAGAATACAGGCGACAATTGAAACAAGAAATAGTAGGATAAAATGTAAAGTTTCCCATCAAAAATGCATAAGGCAGGGATACACAAGCAGTTACATTATAAGATTTATACAAAGTAAAATTATAAGTGGACGCAGAGTTCGCCGTCCCCGAAAAACGATCCATTTGATAGCATCACGGGTTTTAGCGCCGCTGCGACCTTCCAAAGATGAGTTTGAACAGCAGTGGGTGCAGCCATGAAAGCCCATCGAGCATCTGTAATGCCTCCATCTCCCCAGGCCATCAATCGAGCTCCAATTAATGGCATCCGGCATCCTAGTAACATTTGATAAATCACATCTGGTAATATTCCATTCTAAACATGTGTTAATAAACTGTCCAAAAGGTCCCCAATTAATGAAACTATTGAACTTTTTTCCAAATGTTCCTCTGCACTCTTGCCACACAAAAGGCTTATATTTTAAATCAATATAAGTAAAATCAGGGCACATAGGTAAGGATAACTCACCATCAAAGGTGACACTTTCCCAGCTACTATTAATGGACCAAGTAGTTAATCGCTGTAGCTGTTTTCTAGAATTGGAAGTGCGTTTCCCAGGTAAAACCCAATGTTGCCAATTCATAACTAAACAAGGAGGAGGCCCCAAACAAACAGGCAAGGAATGAGTATAGTAAGTAAAATTTAAAAAGCTACCATCATCCTTATTATAAAATGTCAAATTATTCCAAGGAGGAGATAAAATAGCAGGAACAGTATAGACGGTTATCTCCATGTCTCCCCAAACAACAGGTCCCAATAAAGGAGGGTTAGGAACAAAGGCCCAATAACTTACGTTAGCATTAGCATGGACAGAGTTTACAGTAAGCAGGGCACACATGGCCAGGAACAAGTTCTCAGCCGTGACAGGTTTACCAGTGTGACAGATTTACCAGTGCGTTGTAACATCTTTTGTCCTTCTCCAGTCAACGTTTTAACCTGCCCCCAGGTGGGCAGCAGGGCTTTCTTCTTTCTCAACTGGTGGCTGATTCCTTGCAGGATACTGGGCTGTCCTCACTGGGCCACGTCTGTATCCATCTTGCAGGAAGCCAGCATTGTTTGCCATCCTGTGTAGACACAAAACCCTATCCTCGCCCCTTATGTAATAATGTTCCTAGTTGTCATTTTGTGTTCAATGTAATCTTAATCCTTATGGGAGCATTTAAATAAGGTTTTTCTGATATTTGTTCAAAATGGCGCTCAGCTCTAGTTAAAATATCTCCTTGTGGTAAGTTTAAAAAATTAAGAACAAAAAGAGCTTGATGTAAAATTGTTTTAGGATTTTGCATGGAAAACCACAAAATATCCATACTTTTATCCAACCTTTTCCTCCTTTTTAATTTTTTAATTTGTTGTTTTAGTGTGCCATGAACTCGCTTAATAATGGCTTGTCCTTGGGGGTTATATTCTATTCCTGTAGTATGTACCACATCATAAAGTTCACAAAATCTTTTAAATTTAATACTTTTATAGGCTGGTCCATTATCAGTCTTTATTTTGGCAGGCACTCCCATAATGGCAAAAGCTTCCAATAAGTGTTCTATTACATGGTTAACAGTTT
Organism: Dipodomys merriami; assembly: GCF_024711535.1. NCBI lineage: Eukaryota > Metazoa > Chordata > Mammalia > Rodentia > Heteromyidae > Dipodomys > Dipodomys merriami. The sequence continues at coordinate 6,731,756 of NW_027206257.1, forward strand.
CTCCCATAAGGGCAGAAGCCCAAACAAATTTAGAATAAGTATTTATTGTAACATGTACAAAGGAAAAACGGCCAAAGGCTTGCACATGGGTTATATCCATTTGCCAGAGCTCATTAGGTTGTAATCCTCGAGGATTTACTCCAGCAGGTACAACTCTTAAATGCATTGATCTGCAAATAGGACACCTTTTTATAATTTGTTTAGCTTGAGAATAAGGTATTTTATAATGCATATGTAAATAGCCAGCATTTGTATGTAAATGAGTATGATCCTGTTCAGCAGAAGCAAAACTAATTTATCAACCTGATTATTGCCATATACAAGGTACCCAGGTAATGAAGAGTGAGCCCTAATGTGAGTTACAAACACTTTGGCATTACGTTGTTGTAGTAATGCTTGTAATTGTTTAAATAATTGGTTTAGCTGGGGTTTAGATGAATAAGTAACAGAAGTGACTGTATTAGTCACAACTCCTACAGCATAGGCAGAATCAGTAACAATATTAATATCTCCCACAAAATCTTGTAACACTTTAATAATAGCAAAAAGTTCATTTTGTTGAACTGATGTTAAAGTAGTTGTTTGTACCCAATGTTTATTTTTTGTCCAATAAGCACTTTTTGTTTTGGAGCCATCTGTAAAAATGGTAAGAGCAGTGGGAATAGGGGCCTTGGTAATTATATCATTAATGACAACTTGTTGTTTATGCAAGCAATCCCACAATCTACCCTTGGGGAAATGATAGGAAAATTGTCCAGTAAAATTTACTAATGCTATTTGTAGCATTTCAGACATGTTTAACAAATATTCTACTTGGTCTTTTGGCAAAGGAAAAATAATTTTAAATCATACCCTGATAGGGTAAATACCCGTTGCCTGGCCTGTTGAATAATAATTGCCAACTGTTGTTTATAAGGCATACTATTTTTTGTAAATCTATGCTGTGTATAAATCCATTGTAATGGTAGCTCATTTTGTCCTAAAATTCCTGTTGGGTATTTCCATGTATCTAAAATATATAAATTTATGGGTTGATTTAGCGTTACTCAATGTAAAAACATTTCTTTTATTCTCTGTTCTATAAATTGTAATTTTTTTAGCTTCCTTAGTTAAAGTTTTTTTGCTATGTAAATCAGGATCCCCTTGTAACAAAGAAAACAAATTATGTAACTGATAAGTAGAAATTTTTAAGGCCAGTCGCATCCAATTAATATCTCCTAATAGCTTTTGAAAATTATTTAACATGTGTAATTGATCACGTCATAAAGATATTTTTGAGGTGTCACTGTTTGTCTAGAAACAACATATCCTAAATATTTTACCACCGTATCCTTTTGTATTTTTTAGGTGCTATCATTAATCCAAAATCTTTAAATATAAAGGGAAAGCATCTTTTATAGGAATTTTTTTATTGTTTATTTTTGATCTATACTCCCTTGCCCAGTGCTCCCCTTTTTAACATTTAGGGTAAATTTTTGGTCTTCTCTTGTTAACTCCAGTAGCTTTTTTACAACTTTTTTTTATTTGACCACATCCAAAACACTTTAGATTAGAGGGTTTTGTTTGCAAAGCATGCCAGGTAGTGGCCATAGTTTCAGCAAACACCTGCATACGCCTGGATTCAGATATAATATCTCTGCAGGCCCTCAAATATGTATTCACATCCCCAGATTCTTTAATAGGCAATAGGGCCCGTCTACAGTCCTCATTAGCATTCTCATAAGCAAACATGCGCAGCAGTTGTTGACTTGCAGCCTCTCCCACAACAGTACGTTCCAAGGTAAATTTCAATCGCGATAAAAATTTAACATAGGGTTCATTAGGTTTTTTAATTACTTTAGTTCAAAAGCCATAATGCTCTCCTACCGGTCAAATCCTTTCCCATGCCTCAATACCTATGTCTCTTAACTGCTCATGGATCTCTTCAGGAGAGTTCACTTGCATATGAGCATCTGCATATAGTTCTGTTCCACAAAACATGGGAAAGGTTATGACCTGTAGGCGTGGGTTACTGCTCTGTGCATTTTGTCTAGCCCTTTCTGTACATAACTCAGTAAACCACATTTGCCCTCGTAGGTATTCAGGTTCCTTAAGCAAGGCTCTACAAAGCATCTTCCAATCCTCAGGAGCAAAATTATTGTAATGTTGAGCAAGCCCATTAAGCAATTCCTTAACATAATGAGACTGCTGACCATACAACGTCACTGCCTTCTTGAGTTTACCAATATCATCAACAGCAACACCTTTATATCTGGCTGGTTGAGCTATACCATTCATAGGGTGTGGTCGAATTACAGGATAAGAAAAAATAAACATTTCATCATCAAACTCACTGTCTGAGCCCTCTGTTTTGTGAGGGAGTGACGCTGTAAAGATTGCATCGGCCAGCGGAGGAGCCAAAGGCTGCTTTACTTTCACTTTCTCAGGTTCTCCTTTCACTCTGCTAATTTCCAACTCCATATGTTGTAATTTTGATAAAATCAATTCCATTTGCTCAGACATTTTATTACACTTTCAGTTTGTTCCTTTTAAGCTTTTTTTACCTCTTGTTTTTTCTCTGTTAATTGCAATGCATCCTTATCTATTGCGTCCTTAACCTCAGAGTCCAATTGTAAATCTACAATAGAAGGAGTGGCCTCTTTCTTTAAGTCCTCTATTAATCTTTCCTCATTCAAGACTTTAAAAAGGGTATGTAAAATAGCCCAAATGGACCAAAATCTAATAGGAATCTTTTCCCCTTCTCAAACAGCTCTTTCTACATTATTTTTTACTCGTTTCCAATTATCAACATATAATGTTCCTTCATTGGGGAACCAAGGATTCCATTCCCTAACTACATTAATACACATTTCTATGTCAGAAGAAGAAATATTTACACCATAAGCAGCAAGTAAATGTTTAAGCATATGTAAGTACGGAGTAGACCTAACTTGTCCCATCACCCTGTAATTAAAAGTACTTACCTGAATATCCCTTCCTGAATTCAACAATGCAGGGTCCCTGTTCAGGCGCCAATCGTCAACGTCTAGTGCGTCGGGGTCCCTGGGTAAGGGTCACAAAATCACCAGGACACGGGATGCAGCGTGCAAACAGCAATTGCCACTGCATGCTGTGTTTTATTGTTAGTGGGTATTTAAAGACAAGCAAGCATAATCTTTGCCAAGATGTGGTTAGAAAACATTCACACAAAAAATTTCCACAGATACATTTTTACTTAACCTATGAGACAATGTCTAGGTATATTATTATCTAAACTATTTTAGAGCAAGCTCAAACCACTTCTCCAATCTCAGGAAAATGCTTGTCCAGCTGTTCATCTATGCTTAAGCAAGCAGAAGAGCCACTTCCTCAGCTCTCAGGAATCTGTGACATGTGTCTGGAGATAGGGAGAGAGAACATTTTCCCTCTCTAGCCTGGCATTCCAAGAGCTTTCCTAATCCCAAACACAGTCCTCAGACAATCCCGAGGCTGGAGCCTGCATCATTCTGCCCCCTCAACATAGACCCTGAGTCTTCACAGTAGATGAACAATGTTCTTAGCAGTTTGTACAGATGAAATGGAAATAGAGCAACTGTGAAATCAAAAGGAACATGCAAAAAAGACAAAGGCACAAAGTAGAATGTGCCAAAGAAATGCTGAGGTACAATTTCAAATAATGTGCTTAGGTGTGAGGGTGTGTTCAAAGTACAGCATCAGACAATATGTTGGATACCTTGAGAAAAAACTGCATTAAAACATTCTGGGACTATCATACAAGCAGAAGCCCATTACGCTGACTCTAATCAGCCACAACATCATCAATTTAGGGAGTATTTTCCAAGAGCATACTGAGAAAAAAGGGCTCATCACAATTAGTGTTCAGGTTGAAGTAATGACAATCACATAGCTTTTCTTATAAGTCTTCATTTATTTTGGAGCATTAAAGTAGGAAAAGCCAAGTAAATATTTTCCATGTATCTAAATTAAGTGGGATGTATTATATTGGTCTTTCTTTACCGTGGAAGTTATAGGTTATGTCTTTTTATACTGTAAGTTGGGACAATTATCTGCTTTCTGTTATTTTATTTTCTTCCCCTTCTTTTGCCTTTCCACTTAAAGAGACATATATAGCTTGCAATTCTAAATCCTTCAAAATTATCTGAATTTCTTCATACTTCTGGCAGCCTCCTATATCTTTCTCAAAGGAATATCTTCTCACTACCATTTTTATCCCATATGATATTGGATATCTTCCTGCCTAATTCAGTGCAAGATTAGACTCATCCAGATATCTCAACACTTGTACCACCATAAAATCCTATCTTACTTAGAAATCATGATTTTAGTATGTCTGGTGGCATCTGTCATTTTTGAATGACCCTAATTGATACTTACATGCAAGCATGTTTTAAACCAATATGCCTCTCAATAGATGAATGAATCGGCAAAATGTGGTATATATATATATATATATATATATATATATATATATATATATATATATATATATATATATATATATATATATATATATATATATATATATATATATATATATATATATATATATATATATATATATATGGTGGAATTCTATGCTTCCAATTCATAAGAAAATGGAAAGACTTGGAAAAATCCTAAGTAAAATAAGCAAGACACAAAGAAACAGATTTCATGGTTTCCCTCATGTAATAAGTAAGAAATGTCTAACATAGTCCTAGCAGATGAGCAGAATGGCTCAATAGCTATGTATATATGATCATATAAGATCATGCTGAGCAAAATGAACTCCTAGATATGGAAACAGAGGTTTTTCTTTGTGGTTGTTGTTTTTAATGTACAATGTGATTTCTTTTTTTTCATTTGTGTTTTTCCCCTATGTTTTATTCCCTGCTGTATTTGATTTCAGGACCCTGTGTATTGTATATACATTTATCTTAATTTGTCAAGGGAAGAGGAACAACAAAATGATGAGACAAAGGGCAAACCAGTGCAATAGCAATACTCACAAGACAATATGTTGGAAATTTACATTACAATTTGTGAGGGGTATTGGAGTGAAGGAAAAGTGTGAGAAAAATGAGGGGGGAGGTAAAAAAGTTCGACATGTTATGTATTTACTACCTTACAGTTACTGCAACTCCTTCAATACATCACCTTGACAATAAAATTAAATAAAAAAATAAGCACATAAAATATAATTTCACTGTATTGGTATAGTAAAATTATTCTATGTGTATTAACTTTTTAAAAAATGAACACTATTTGGCATCTATTTGAATTCATTACCCCTTCTTTTCAGAGGGTCATCAACTTGAATGTTATCCAATATTTTCACAATATACTTGCCATTATATTGAAAAAAACATAATTTTAGTATTGTCCCATAGTAAAACAGAAAAGTTTAATTCTATGGAAACTGCTAACTTTTAAAACTGAATAAGAGGACAAAATACATATTTTCTTCAAAATTCCTATGACTACTAACTACTCATTTTCAAATTCTGAACGTTCTGTACCAGAGACATTCAAAACAGTACCTGTTTGCATGTTACTTAATTCTGCAATAGATGCAAATTCCAATGGGGTGGTACATATTGAGAAGTCAACAGAAAAAATAGCCACATTCTGCTAGAGGATAAAACTATAAAATATCTGTAATAATTAATTCCTCAAGAGTAAACATTTGTTCATCAGAGTAAGCTATTATTTCTATGACCAACAATCCCACACTTTTATGTCATAAAGTTATCCTAACCCAACAGTTTCCAACTTGTAATGTGCATGTTAATATTCCCTAAACTTACAATATGACTAGCTTATCATTATTGTGAAAAAATACTACACTTCTGCTAATGTGATGCCCTTCCTCTTGTGGAAAGAACACTACACTAAACTTTGCTGCAACATTTCCCCCCCAGTAGTATTCTTGAAATCAGAACACTTGCAAATATTTATATTTATTTTTAATCTATTATAGATATTCCAGAGACTAAGATCGGAAGATTATGGTTCAAAGCCCACCCAGGCAGGAAGTTTCCTTAGATTCTTTTCTCCAATAAACTGCTCAAGAAAAGCCAGACACAAGTGACACTGAGGTTGAAGTGGTAGGGCATGAGCCTTGAGCAAAAACAGGCTCAGAGAGAATGGCCAGGCCAAGAGTTCAAGCCCTAGGACAAAACAAAAAACAAAAACAAAATAAAAACAAACCCCAACCCTAGCATTTTTCTCATTGTATACAGAGGCACATAATTAAGGAAATTGCTTCCTGTGTTACAAATAGATAGAAGAACCAAGATGTCACACACTTGCTCTCTTCACACCATGTTACACCAAAGCCTCAAAAAGTTGCTTTTTCTAAATTTATAAATTGGTATCATCCATTTGTCGGCAACTCTGTCCAGATTATTCACGTTATCATTTTATACATGAACTGCTGGAATTATGTATTAACTAAGTTCTAATTATACCTTGCTTGAAAGAATATTTTAGGCAAATAGAATGCCAGAATCATTTGTGAATTTGTCAATTAAACCCTCTACTTAAAAAGAATTTTGTAGTATTCTATAGAATATGAAATTACAAACAAAACCAAAATATTTATTTTAAATCTAAATTCTAATTTAGCAAGGTCTACAAAGTCTTACATTAGATGAACTTTGCTATTTCTCCAGGTTTAAACTTTTGTAAGCCTTCAAGATTTCTTTGGAATCCAACAGAATGATACTTACTTTTTCAAATTTTTGGTTGGGAAATCATGAGCCATTTCACATCTAGGAATATTCTGTAAAGAAGAGAGTATTAAAAACACAACTGAAGATTATATATGACTTACATTTCAATAGGAAACGACTTCTCAAAACATAATGACAAAATTATCCCAAACTTCTAACTGTGAATCCCTTTCTTGTTATTTGGTATGTTTCATTGAGACAAAATTATACTACCTGGTCCAGGGAAGGTATCACTATGTAATTACACTCTCTAATCTCCTGTCTTAGTCTGAGTGCTAGAATTCCAGGCTTGTATCACATTGCCCTGCCATAGTTTGTTGGTTTATTTAATCTAGATACAGACTAGCAATTCTGAACTTCTCCAATGATATTATTCACTAGACTGACTGCTCAGACTGTTTATGTACTATTTTCAAAGATGTTCTAATATTTGACACAGTATATGAACATTTTCAGATGCACCTGCAGGGGTCTCTGATTCATTCCTCATTGGATCTGATCCCTTTAATAATGATTACTTGACTTTCTTACTATCTCTGGTCCCTACCTATGTAATATACTCAAACATTTTTGAAGAAAGTTCACTTGAGGACTTTCTCATAGTAAAAATTATCATTTGATCTAGTCTTACTCAGGACATATTTTCTATTGTTTTCTAACTTTTCTGCACATTCTGAGAGTTGTTTCATTTGTGTATGTGTGTTTGCACATAGAAGTGTCTCTGTGTGTATGTGTATGTTTGTATGCAAAATCCTCAAGCTCTTATTCAACAATCTTGCTCATGACTAGTATTCCATCACTTGAGGCAACCTTCCAATCGAGGTTTTTGGTTGGTTAATTATAGATAGTGTCTCAGAGACTGTTCTTCCCAGGCTGGATGCACACTCAACTTTCCAGACTCCTTTATATTCTTAGGTTTTATTTTTCCAGGAGTATCAACTTTTTTTTTTTTTTTTGATCCGGTCATGGGGCCTGAACTCTGGGCCTGGGCGCTGTCCCTCAGCTCTTCAGCTCAAGGCTAGCACTCTACCACTTGAGCCACAGCACCACTGCCAGCTTTTTTCTTTTTGCTTATGTGGTGCTGAGGAATCGAACTCAGGGCCTCAGGCATGCAAGGCAAGTGCTCTACCACTGAGCCACCTTCCCACCCCAGGAGTATCAACTTTTAAACTAGAAATATTTTTTGAGTGTGAAGTCTAAGTTCTAGCCCATATTTTTAACTCAAGGATTCATATAAAGATAGATGAAGATACACATTACAGATCCTGAGTGTACACTGTTAGAAATGTGATCTTAAACCATGTGCCAGTGGCTAGCTACTCAGGAGGCTGAGATCTGAGGGTTGCAGTTCAAATCCAGCATGAGTAGGAAACAATAGCAAGAAAGAAACAAGTTGGGGCTGGGAAGGTAGCTCAGTGGTAGAGAGCTTGCCTTGCATGCATGAGGCCCTGGGTTCAATTCCTCAGCACCACATAAGCAAAAAGAAAAAAGCTGGAAGTGGCACTGTGGCTCAAGTGGTAGAGCACTAGCCTTGAGCTGAAGAGCTGAGGGACAGCACCCAGGCCCAGAGTTCAAGCCCCACGACCGGACCCCCCCGCAAAAAAAAGAAACAATAAATTGTGTCCCTATCTTGGGGTTCATTTCACTTAACACCATCTTATATGGCCATATGTACATGGATAATGTTTTTATAAGTCATTTAAATTCCATATTTTGTCTTTACTAAGTTGTCTCTGAAACACGTGTTATCTCATGTCCAATGATGTCTTTGTGCTATTTCAATGGTTTCCCTTATTTGCAATAACTAGTATATGTCTGAGTCAAGCAGTAAAGGTCAGATAAGATGATGTTAGGGGAATGAACCCCAAGATAAATATTCAAATGTTTTTTTGTTTTTTTTTCCTTTCATGCAATTGTTTCTAACATATTATAAGTTTATTTCTTTGTTGCTTTGTATGTCCCTTCCCCACCGTATAACCCATGCTTTCACTGTATTTTATGTTGGTATTTGTGGAAGGGAAGGGAAAAAACAAATTGTTTAACTAGGGATACAGGTGGACCCATTGCAATAATGAGATGTACAAGTAGTTATGTCGAAAAACGAACTTTACAACTTTGGTGTGGTGTGGGGGGTAGATCAGGTGGGGGGAAGGGGAGTATGGGAAGGGATTGGAGGGGAAACAAAGAGGAGGCAACAATGCTTGATAAGAAATGTACTCCTGAGGGGGGACCAAGATGGCGACGGGGCAGTAGGGAAACGCCACAGCTCTCTCCAACCAAAAAGAGAGTTCGAGTTCCAACGCTTAATCTCCCCAAGAGACCGACAACAGCAAAAAGACAAACACTCAGAGAAAAACCAGAGGCGGAGAATAACAAAAAAAGAAAGAGAGGAAAAGAAGAATTTCAAAACAGAGAAAAGCGAAGACCCCTCCCCCAACCTTTACTGGCCGCGCGGCAGTGCGCCAAGCCGCCGGCCAGCCTGCCCGGCGGGGGCTGTGGGAGCCCCAGAGACACAGCAGAGACACAGGGGGCCGCTTTCAGAACATCAGGTACTGGTTTGCAGAACAGCAGATCGCCAGGAACAGAGAAACCTACCAGCCAGGAGTCTCCACGAGGATCCCACCCCCACCCCTCACTCTCCACCGGAGCAGAGAGGCTCCATCCCGCCAAAGCCGCTCGGCATCAGCAGAGTGACAAAAGGACCTGTCGGCAGACCACCCAGCCTGCCTGATCGCGATCGCAACGATCCAGCACTCTCCACCCGAGCAGAGAGGTTCCATCCCGCCAAAGCCGCTAGGTGCCAGCAGCGCGACAAAGGGTCCTGTCTGCAGACCACCCGCCCACCCGATCACGATCCCAATGACCCGGCGGGGTCACTCGGGCCCCAGAGGTACGGAGAAGAAGCTGCCTGAGCGTGGACACTCTTGACCCGACAGCTTCGACAGAGGCAGAGACAGAAAAGAATCACACAGAGCCACCACCGCCCAACCCAGCCCGGATTGCAACAACAACTGACGACCTACACCACACAGAAACAACCAGCTCCAGGGTGAGTACCCCACAGGGGAAGTGTATCCCTCAAGGGAGACCAGAGCTGGAGGGAATCCCCAGACCCTGACCTAGACTCCCTACCCCAGCACCCGGACCACAGGACCCACTAAAACTGGGAACTGTTTGAGAGCTCCACCAGCCCGTGGAGCACACTCAGCTGGCCAGGCTAGAGCAAGAGCACCCCTGGAAGGGAGCTTAAATGCCCAAGCCAGGAACAGCGCCCCTGGGTCAAGACTACCAACAGTAGAAGAAATTTGAACTGTGTCCCCCAGGCTGTATAACCTAGGTGGTATACACATCAGCACAGGCCTAACGAATGCGCTCCAGGCTGTATAACCTAGGTGGTATACACATCAGCACAGGCCTAACAAGCGTGCTCCAGGCTGGGGCCGGAACCAGGCCCGGGGATCCGGCGCCTGAACAACACAACCAACTCCTCCCAATTGAAGTAAAAAGCTGAGCATACGCCTCAACAGAGGGGAGAAAACCAGGAAACAACACTCCCCCGGGAAGCACGCCTGTGACAACAAAAGACCTGGAGGCCCAGGACAAGAGAAGCCCAAACCCCACCAAAACTCCACCCATATACCCTAGACTGGGAATTGGGCAACACAGGCTGCCAGTACCTGATAGTAAGCAGGAGGTCAGACTGTTAAGGCGGCTCAGCAATAGAGTGATAGTCTTGGATGTATGAGGCCCTGCATCTGATTCCTCAGCATCACAAAAGCAAAAAGGGTCAGAAGTGGTGCTGTGGCTCAAACGGTAGGGTGCCAGCCTTGAGCTGAAAAACTGAGGGACAGCACCCAAACCTAGAGTTCAAGCCCACAACCAGCCCAAAACAAATAAACAAAAACACATCAGGAGCCCATAGCAGACTCCAGCATTTGGGAGAGTGCATCCAGAGCATCTGTTCTTCACAAGAGCACCCGTAGGAGCAAACACAAGCAGTCTAGGCTGCTCAACCCTTCCAAAGGCGGGAACTGCCAGCAATCTACAGCAGAGAGCTGAGAATCCTAAGTAAGTCAGAATAGCAGCTGGAAATAGGCTCCCAACAGAACCCAGATCAGGCACAGACTCTCTCTACCAATACAGAATCAGCAACCAAGCAAAGACAGACACACCAAAACAAAATTGAAGAGCAGTCTCCTGAACCTCCATGCGAAAATCACAGAGAAAAATCACAAGGTTTACTACCACCCAGGACAGCAAGCTCACCTCAAAAGCCAGCAGCCACACAGGGGAGAGCCCCAGTGGGAGCAAAGCAGGAATGGAAGACAAAGGCTACTTCCAAGGGTTGCTGGAGGCAATGACTCAAGAAATAAAGCGAGAAATTGATCAGAAATTGAAAGAGCACAAGGATGAACTATCCAAAGAGATACAGGGTATCAAACAAGAGATGCATGCAAAAATAGAAGCTGCACAAACCTCAGTAAGAAGTGAGATAAACGCCAAATTAGAGGTAATGCATACCTCATTGAGAGGTGAGATCAGTACTCTGAGAACCAACATTGAATCCATAAAAGGATCCATTTCCTCCATGCAAACCACAATAGAAGCCACTGTCAACAGAGTGAATGAAATGGAAGGTAGAGTGTCAGATACAGAAGACAGAATACACCAACTGGACCAAAAAGTGACAGATATGGAAAAATCACTCAAATTAAACCAAAGGGATATTCAAGAGCAAGCAGATAATGCTAAAAAATTTAACCTTCGCATAATTGGAGTGGACGAAGGTGAGGAATTCCAGAGCAAGGGAATGCAACACCTATTTAACAATACACTCAATGAAAATTTTCCCCACCTCAAAAACGACCATCTTAACTACATCACAAAAGCTTATCGAACACCCAACAAGCAAGACCCCAGGAGAAACACTTCTAGACACATTATAGAAAAAAGGATAGATCTGAATAATAAGCAAACAATCCTGCATGCAGCAAAAATGAAGAAGGAGCTATACTACAATGGGAAAAAAATAAGAATTACTGCAGATCTCTCCACACAAACAATGAATGCAAGAAAAGCCTGGGAAAGCACCATACGAGCCCTGAGAGCCAATAACTGCCAACCCAGACTGATCTACACGGCAAAGCTAGCATTCACATTTGATGGAGAACTGAAAACTTTTAATAGCAAAGAAAAACTAAATGAGTACATAAACATTAAGCCAGCATTACAAAGAATTCTAAGAGGGGGGACACAACCTGAAGAAAGCAGCCAGGAACTGGGGCCTGCCCCAAACAGGCGTTACTCAAAGTCTAACTGAGCAAGCACAGGAGGAAAGGAAAAAAGAAAAACTTAGGAAAATGGAATGGCAGGGAAAACAATGCATCTCTCTATACTTTCTCTTAATATAAATGGGCTGAATTCGCCAATTAAAAGAAAACGAACTGAGGACTGGATAAGAAAACAAGACCCATCCATCTGTTGCCTTCAGGAGACCCACCTCTCAGCCAAACATACAAACAAACTCAGAGTGAAGGGGTGGAAAAGGATCTACCAATCAAACGCCCCCAGTAAGAAAGCAGGTGTAGCTATCCTGATATCTGACAAAATAAACTTTTCATTAAAATCAGTACAGAAAGACAAGGACGGACACTACATATTAATAAAGGGAACAATCCAAGAGGAGGATATAACCATCATCAACTTATATGCCCCAAATATTGGTGCACCCAGATATGTCAAACAAATGCTCTCAAACTTACAGAATAAAATAGATCCCAATACGATAATACTAGGAGACTTTAACACACTACTCTCACCAAAGGACAGGTCTACCAACCAGAGGATTGGCAAAGAAGCTACCGAATTAAGAGAGGCCATACTTCAAGCGGAATTAACTGACATCTACCGAGTATTTCACCCTAAAACAACACAGTACACATTCTTCTCAGCAGCTCACGGAACTTTCTCCAAAATAGACCATATCATAGTTCATGCAAGGAACTTAAGCAAATACAAAGGGATCGACATAATCCCCTGTATCCTATCTGACCACAGTGGAATCAAGCTAGCTCTCAATAACAAAGCATACCGCAGAAATTTCTCCAATACATGGAAATTGAACAGCACACTCCTTAACAATGCCTGGATAACAGAAGAGATCAGAGAAGAAATAAAGCATTTCCTACAACTCAATGAAAATGAAAACACCTCACAAAGAAACTTGTGGGACACAGCAAAAGCAGTCCTGAGGGGCAAATTTATTGCCCTCAGTGCCCACATCAAGAGAATGGAGACAGACCAAGTAAATAATCTCATGTTGCAATTAAAACAGCTAGAAAAACAGGAAAAAATGGGACCTAAAGCTACTAGAAGAAGCCAGATAACCAAATTAAAAGCAGAGATTAACCAATTAGAAAATCAGAAAACCATAACCAAAATAAACCAAACAAAAAGCTGGTTCTTTGAAAAAATAAACAAAATTGATGGCCCATTGGCTAGATTAATTAAAAAAAGAAGAGAGGAAACCCATATTAATAGGATTAGGGATGGCACGGGAAACATCACCACACGTACCCAAGATATCCAAACAATTCTAACAGACTACTTTCAAAAGCTACACTCTCTAAAGGAAGAAAATCGGGCAGAAATGGATGCATTTTTAGAGAAATACAAGTTGCCCAAACTGAGCAAAGAAGAAGTTAACCAATTAAATAAGCCAATATCCTATAATGAGATACAGGAAGCTATCAAAAGTCTTCCAACAAAAAAAAGCCCAGGACCAGATGGATTCACAGCAGAATTCTATAAGACCTTCAAACAAGAACTAATACCCATACTCCTCAAGCTCTTCAGAGAAACAGAGAAGGAGGGAGCTATCCCAAACTCATTCTACGAAGCCAATATCACACTCATCCCCAAACCAGGCAAAGACCCAACCAAAAAGGAGAATTACAGGCCAATCTCCTTGATGAACACAGATGCAAAGATCCTTAACAAGATTCTAGCTAACAGAATCCAGAAACACATAAAAAAAATAATTCACTATGACCAGGTAGGCTTCATCCCAGAGACACAGGGATGGTTTAACATACGTAAGTCAATAAATGTAATCCAACATATCAACAGAGCCAAGGTCAAGAATCACATGATTATCGCTACAGATGCAGAAAAGGCCTTTGACAAAATTCAACATTCATTCATGCTAAAAGCTCTGGAGAAAATAGGAATAGAAGGAACATTTCTAAAAACAATAAAAGCCATTTATGACAGACCAATAGCCAATATTATACTTAATGGGGAAAAGCTACAACCAATTCTCCTAAAATCAGGAACAAGGCAAGGATGCCCACTGTCTCCACTCCTCTTCAATATAGTCCTAGAACCCTTAGCTAGGGCAATAAGGCAAGAAAAAGACATTAAAGGGATCCGCATAGGGAAAGAAGAAGTTAAACTATCCCTTTTTGCAGAGGACATGATACTATACCTCCACGATCCCAAAAACTCCATCCCCAAACTCTTAGAAATCATAAATCAATTCGGCAAAATAGCAGGATACAAAATAAACCCACAAAAATCAGTTGCCTTCCTATATACAGATAATGTACAGGAAGAGAGGGAAATAAAGGGAGCAACCCCATTCACAATAACCTCCCGAAAAATAAAATATTTAGGAATTAACCTAACCAAAGATGTAAAAGAACTATTTAATGAGAACTATAAAAAGTTAAAGAAAGAAATTGCAGAAGACACTAGGAAATGGAAAGACCTCCCATGCTCCTGGATAGGCCGACTTAATATAGTAAAGATGGTAATACTTCAAAAACTAATATACAAATTCAACGCAATTCCTATTAAAATCCCAATGACGTACATCACTGAAATACAGAAAACAGTCCAAAAATTCATATGGAACAACAAAAGACCTAGAATAGCCAAAACAATTCTAGGGGATAAAGACAATATGGGAGGGCTATCCATGCCGAACTTCAAACTCTACTACAGAGCTATAATAACAAAGACAGCATGGTACTGGCACAAAAACAGACCCGAAGACCAATGGAACAGCATAGAAGATCCAGAAATAAATCCACAGGCCTACAGCCAGCTGATATTCGACAAAGGAGCCAAAGACATACAATGGAAGAAACACAGCCTCTTCAACCGCTGGTGCTGGGAAAACTGGGCAGCCACATGCAGAAAACTATCACCAGCCTATCACCATGCACCAACATCAAGTCAAAATGGATTAAAGACCTTAACATTAAACCTGAATCTCTGAAACTACTGCAGGACAGAGTAGGAGAGACACTTGAACTAATAGGCACAGGAAGGAACTTCCTGAACAGAGTCCCAGGGTCACAACAAATTGGAGAGAGACTCAACAAATGGGACTACCTTAAAATAAAAAGCTTCTGCACAGATAAAGCTATCACAACCAAGCTAGAAAGACAACCAACTAATTGGGAAAAAATATTTACCAGCAATATATCAGACAAGGGGTTAACATCCTGTATATACAGGGAACTCAAGAAACTAATCCCTCCCAAACCCAACAAACCAATTACTAAATGGGCAAGGGAACTAAAGAGGGACTTCTCAAATGAAGAAATAAAAATGGCAAAGAAACACATGAGGAAATGTTCATCATCCCTGGTGGTGAAGGAAATGCAAATAAAGACAACCCTGAGATACCACCTTACCCCAGTCAGAATGTCCCACATCCACAAATCAGCCAACGACAAATGCTGGAGGGGATGTGGAGAACGAGGAACGCTATTATACTGCTGGTGGGAATGTACACTCATACAACCACTTTGGAAAGCAGTCTGGAGGGTCCTTAGAAAGCTAAAGATTGACCTCCCTTATGACCCAGTCATACCACTTCTAGGCATCTACCCTGAACAACAGGAACCAATATATAAGGACACGTGCACCTCCATGTTTATTGCAGCACTGTTCCCAATAGCTAGGATATGGAAACAACCTAGATGCCCCACCACAGATGAATGGATCCAAAAATTGTGGTATCTATACACAATGGAATATTATGCAGCCATTAGAAATGACAAAATAATGGCATTTGCAGGGAAATGGATGGAGCTAGAAGGAATCATGTTGAGCGAGGTAAGCCAAGAACGAAGAGACAAATAGTACATGGTCTCCCTGATAAGTGGATGATGAATCCAAAATGTTAGGTGATATGACAAAACTAACAGGACTTAAGAAACAAAGAACTCCCACTCATCTGGTTGAACCACTACTAAATATCCCCATGCTGCTGATCACATATATGGTATATAACATATGAGCACCGTTATATATTACAGACTGTGATAGACAATTTGCTCCAGGAAAGTTAGAATGAACTTGTGACTTTAAATGAGCATCATTATTCCACAATACTGTGAATTTCCGGAAATTAAGTAATCACTTAATCACAATCAAAAAAAAAAAAAAAACCTTGGGGAAGGGAGGGAGGGAGGGGATGGTAGGGGGAAAACAATGGAGGGGGTAACAATGTTCAAGAGGAAGTGGAAGTGTACTCATTACCTCACTCATGTAACTGTAACCCTCTGTATAGTATCTTTACAATAAAAAAATTAAAAAAATAAAATAAAATAAAAAAGCCGGAAGTGGTGCTACAGCTCAGGTGGTAGAGCGCTAGCCTTGAGCTGAAGAGCTGAGGGACAGTGCCCAGGCCCAGAGTTCAGGCCCCATGACCGGATCAAAAAAAAAAAAAAAAAAAAGAAATGTACCAGTTTTCTTGCCCATGTAATTGTAACTCCTCTGTATGGTATTCTCACAATTAAGAAAAAAAAGAAAGACTGAAAAGCTCAGAAGACATTTTGCTTTTACCGGCATGGTTCAACTAAAACCAGAAAACAGTTCTTTACATTTATATAAACTATTATATCTAGTGAGGATTTAAAAAGTTTTAGCATATATATTTTAAATTTTATGTCAAAATATTTGTTTATTTTTAATTTTTGTCAGTTGTGGGGTTTGAAATCTGGGCCTGGACGCTGTCCTTCAGCTCTTCACCTCAAGACTAGTGCTCTACCATTTGAACCACTGCCAGTTTTCTGGTGGCTCATTGGAGATAAGAGTCTCACGGACTTTCCTGCGTAGGCTGGCTTTGAATCATGATTCTCAGCTCTCAGACTCCTTACTAGCTAGGATTACAAATATGAACCACTGGCACCTACCTACATAATTATATTTTGCACATTTATGAGGTATGGTGTGGTAATCCCATGCATTTATATCTTGTGTAATTATCAAGCTATATCATATCCATTAGTTTCTGTGTGTAACATTTCTTTTTAATGAGACTGCTCAACCCTTATCTTTTCACTGTGATGAAATATATATTCTTAACTATAATCACTTTTCTTCTTGTGGTATACAAGTAATATATTTACTTTTAGTCATGGAAGTCCGCTAATTAAGGTTATATAAAACATGAATTGTAAAGTGAAAAAAATGGTTCCATTACTTGTTTTATCAAAACAATTATGCCTTTTTTCAATTATATTTCTGTGGGAATGTGTAATATTCATTGATTTAATAGTTAAAATTGATAGCAGTTGATTCAAACTTGTATTTGAAAATTGCACACAACAAAAATATACTTCCACTTTCTTCTACCACATAATTAAAATAACAGTATAGCAAAGCTTGGTGTTAGAGGCTCATGTGTAGAATCCTAGAAACTCAGGAGGCTAAGAACTGAAGATTTTGTTTCAATGTCAGTCTAACCAGACAAAAATGTGAAAACTTGACTCAGACGTATACTAGATATTGCAAATAAGGGAAACCATGGGAACTATGCTTCTTTGGGCCTGGCTTACTTCACTTAATATAATTTTTCCAAGTCTTTCTATTTCCTAAAAAATGGGGCAATGTCATTCTTTCTGATGGAGGCATAGAATTCCATTGTGTATATATACCAATTTTCTTGATCCATTCATCTACTGAGGGGCATCTGGGTTGGTTCCATATCTTAGCTATGGTGAATAATGCTGCAATAAACATAGTCGTGCTGGTAGCTTTAGTGTGGTCTTGTTTGTGATCATTTCGGTAAATGCCCAAAAGTGGGATTGCTGGGAAACAGGGGAGCTCTATGTGGAGTCTTTTGAGGAACCTCCATACTGTTTTCCAAAGTGGTTGAACAAGTTTACACTCCCACCAACAATGCAGTATAGTTCTCTTCTGTCCACATCCCCTCCAGCATTTGTTGTCATTAGAGTTCTTGATTATAAACGCACTCATTATCTTGCCCATGTAATTTTAACCCCTCTGTACAATATTTTCACAATAAAAAAATAAAAAATACAAAAAAAATGTGAAAACTTATCTCCAATTATCCAGCAAGAAGGAGAAGGTAAAGATGTGGCTCAAGGAATAGTGTCATCACCCATGAGCAAAAAATACAATGGAGACCATTAAACATAGAGTTCAAGCCCTAAAAATTGCATATACACAGAAAACAACAATAAAAAGTACTGTGAACATCAATAATGAAGACAAAATAGTAGAAAAGATAATGAGAAATGTTGTGTTAACATCTGGAGGACAGAAAGCATTTGACAGAATTTTGTTTCATGAGAGGGAAAAATCAAAGTCTCATTTGTACAATCTCATTGTATCTATTTGTGTTGAAACCTGGCTATTGGGTAACATGTGAAAGTGTAGATTGGATTACCTGACATAGCAGACATTGCCTGTGACTATACACCATCCCACTCGGCAAAAATCTAAACTTGTGCTTGTTAATTTAAATAAAACCTCATGTTAGAGACTGTTTGGTTCACATAGACAAGGGTCCTTATTTTGAGGCTTCAGACCAGTGCTTTTGTTTATAACCACTCCTGCTTTACACCCTTCTTAGCTGGCACCAAGCCAAGACTTTGAGCTATAGACCCCACTGCCTTAATCCCTCCCTTTCTCCAGCTAAAACTCATTTCACATGCTATCTATGTCTTAGCATTAGTTGTTTTCTTTCTAATCCCCACCAGAAAACTCTTATATACATGTAAATCTACTATAAATAACCTAGTTAGAAAAGGTAGTAAGTGTTTAGCATTGGCTGAGGCTCTCATCTGTAGATTTGCTCCTTAATAAATCTGTGCTACACTATCTCTTCTCCATGGCTTTTGAGTCTGACAACTGATTGGTTTGGTTTGATGTAATCCCATTTATCCAGACTTATTTTGATTTGTTGTGCTTCGTGATCTTTGGAAGTTTTGACCTATGCCAAGGGGCCCTCGTGTTTCCCCTAACCCTTCCTATAACATTTTCAAGGAATCTGGACTTACATTGAGGTCTTCGATCCATTTGGAATTGATTCTGGTGCAGAGGGATATATAAGGATATAACTACAGTTTTCTGTGTACAGCCAATTCTACCAGCACAATTTTTTGAAGAGGCTGTTGAGGAGCTTGAGGCCTGAGTGACTCCATCTTGAGCTAGATGTCATCTTCTGAAGTATGAGTTATGCAGCTGACCATGAGCCCAGCCTGGGAATGAACAGAAGAAGCAATTCCTTGGCAACTAGGAACATAAACTATCCTTGGGGAAACCGCAGGCAGGCAGGTGCTGGAGGGCATGGTGACCCCCGCAGTTAGGCCACAGGTGGTGTTTGTTTAAAAAAGGAACCCTGCAGTTTAGCAAGTGTGTCCTTGAGACTCCCTGTGGTGCAAGCCAACCAGTTTAAAGTACTTCAACCCTCTGATCTAACCAACAACCTGTTTCTGCTTTGTAGTACGCCAATCATACTATAAAATTGTATTAAGAGTTTCCCCGCGATGTGTTATAATTTGTTGTAAGATGCTATGATGTATACAAAGTCCCTGCCTTCCCTAAAAATTGTATAAAAAGTACTATAACCCTGGTCTTGGGGACTCTCAGCGTCATGGGCTGTGGGGGGACCAAGTTCCAGCTTGCAATAAAGACTCCTTTGCTTTTACATTGTTGATGGTCTCTGGTGGTCTTTTGGGTAAGGATTTCCAAATTCAGTTTTACATTTGGTGCATTGGCCGGGAATCCCCCCAAAGCCCACCCAGACGCCTTAACCAAGGAGTCATGAGAAGCCCGGCAAGTAAGTAGAGGCATTGCCATTCTGAAATCATCTGGTATTTGAGTTCCCTGCAGGTTCTGTATTGGGGTTGGCAAGAGGTCTTGGCTGACGTGCTATAAGACAGCCAACGGGGCCGGTGGGAGTTGTCCCTCAGATCTCCTGGGGGGTAAACTATCCACTAGTGCAGAAGCTTGAGTCTGGCACTTTCTGACTGATAGTTTACAGGGTAGGCTATCCACTAGTGCGGGGTCCGGCACTTTCTGACTGATAGTGTACAGGGTAGACTGTCCACTAGTGTGGACATTTGGGCCCATTTGTAGTCCAGCACTTTCTGACTGACAGTCTACAATGCACATGCTGTGAACATGTCTTGTCTCAGGGTTCAGTGTTTTGTCTGTGTGTCTTTTGGAATTCTTGGAATGTTTCTCCTCCCAGATTCATCCTGATGCAAGGGCTCAGAGGAGACTGGCTAACACCCCCTTAATATCTGTTTCGCTCTAGCTCCTTCTTTTTTTATGAAACTGCCACTGACCACCTGCAAGTGGCACCAGCAAGATCTTAGCCTCGGGCCTTAGCCCAGGGGGTCTGAGTACGGGGGGAGAACCTGTCAGTCTGAGGGGACAGCCACTAGGAACTTCTTTCCCTTGCCCCAAGATGACTGGGAATTCTCCTCTGCCTTGGAAGGCTCCTGGGTCAATGTTTGCAGGAATCTAAAAGAAAAATCCTCCCGAGGTGAGTAGAGGGGGTCCGAGTCCCCTGGTAAGTGAGTGGTGTTGAGATGTTGCCCCATTCACTGAGACCTGATTTCGTCTTTGTGGCCACTTGTCTGTCTTGTTTACTTTGGTGTGTTTTCTGTTCTATGTTTTCTGAGGTAGGGAAGTTCTGGGTGAGAGTGGCAGGCTCACTCAGCAAGCTCTGGATTCAGCTTGAGAACAGCACAGATTTCTGGGGGCCCATTAGTCCCCAACTCAGCCTTTGGTTGTTGTTTTGTCTAGTTCCGTTTTAGAATTGGTACCAGTTTTAAATGTGAATCCTTGGTTTTTGTGTTTATCAGTGTTTTTGATATTTATTTGAACATCTCTGGGGGAATAAAAGTCTCAGCCTCCGGCTGGGCTTGGTCACAGACCTGCTAAGTCTCCCTCCCCCCTTCTTTTGTTACAGCAGCCAAGAGGAGGGGCATGGACAAGCCTCAGGTGCACCTTCTCCTGGTGGAGGCTGCTGGAGAGGTTAGGGTGTAGATAGCAGTGAGCCTGGTCTGGACTTTCAGCTGCTCCAGACAGCTTAACAATTTGTAAAGTGCTTTTGTCAAAATTGGGTAAAAATCAGGCCCGTTCAGTTTCAGGTGACCCCCTCACCCAGCCCTCCTCCAACAGAAGGGATTCAAAAGACTGATTAGTGAAATACCTTGCTAAACAAGCAAGCCCTGGAAAAATGAAGCTCAACAAAGGTACTTCGTTTAAAAGAAATATTGTCTTAAAATTTTTTTAAAAACTTTAGAAAATGTACGTACAACTGATTTTGATTTTTTGTGTGCTTTAAGATCTGTGTGAGTGTTTTGTATGTGTTTATGAACATGTTCAAGATAAGAGTTGTCAGCATGCTGTAACAATGGGTGAGTTTAAGTTTAAAATTCAAAAGATTATGAGGTTTGGACATTACCAAAAATTTTAAGGAATCTTCACATTGTTTTTAACGGCTTTTTAAAGATTCTTTAACTTAAAAATTAGAAAATCTGGTGTTGAGTTCTAATTTTATTCCCTTGTGGTCAGAGAGAATGCAAGGTTTCTGAATTTGGACAAGTTTGCTTTGTGGCCTAAAATGTGGTCTATTTTAGAAAATGTTCCATGTGCTGTTGAGAAAAACGTGTATTCTTGTGGAGAGCTGCAGGAGCCACGACCAAAGACAGCCAGGCAGTAAGGCGTGGCCACAAAAGCAACATTGTAGCTCCTTGGTAAGATGGCGCTGGCTCCCGCCTTCTGTCTTCCCGGTGACAAGTGCTCTCTGTAAAAACAACTCCTTATATGGCTATGACTTGGTTCCTAGTTTGCTTCCGTGTTTGCGACCCTATCGGTATATGCCACGTGGTGCTTCAGGATTGGCCATCCAGGAGACTTATAACCAGAGCGTGGGGGCGGGGGGGGGGGGGTACAGAGAAGCAGGAAGAAGCGGGCAGAAGAAGCAGGAGAGAAGATGTTGTAAAAGGTCCTGAATAAACCGCATTGAGAAGAATCCCGGGTCGTGTCTTCCTTGCTGGTCGAGGTGGTCGCAACATATTCTTATGCTGCTGGGTGAAATTTTCGGCAGATGTCTGTTAAATCTAGTTGATCTTTGCAGTTGTTTAGATCTGCAGTTTCTTTGTTGAGTTTTTGCTGAGTTGATCTATCTAGTTGGGAAAGTGGTGTGTTAAAATCCCCAACAATTAATGTCTTTGGATCTATGTAGGATTTGAAGGAAAGTAGTGTTTCTTGGATAAATTTGGGTGCTCCGTTGTTTGGTGAATAGATATTTAGAATTGTAATATCCTCCTGAAGGAGAGATCCCTCAATTAGTATGTAGTGACATTCTTTGTCTCTTCTCACGAATTTTAATTTGAAGTCTATTTTATCTGATATTAGGATTGCAATTCCTGCCTGTTTATGGGGGCCATATCACCTTGCACCAGAATCAACTCCAAATGGATCAAAGACCTCGAGTCAAAACAGACACTCTGAAAACATTACGGGATGCAATAGGAGAAACGCTAGGTCTCCTTGGCACAGGCTGAAAATTTTTTTTTTAATTTTATTTTATTTTATTTGAGAACATACTGTACAGAGGGGCTACAATTACATGGGCAGGATGATGCATACATTTCTTACCAAGCATTGCAGCCTCCTCCTTTGTTTACCCTTCACCTCCCTTCCCCGCCTCCCCCCACCCAATTATACCCCCCTCCCCCCCACACACCGACATTGTAAAGCTGGTTTTGACATGACATTTTGTACTTCTCATTGTTGCAACAGGTCCACCTGAATCCTTAAACGACTTGTTTGTCCCCATCTCCTCCACATGTTATACTGACATCAAATATAGTGAAAGCGGGGGTTACACTGTGGGGGAGGGACACACAAAGCAACAAAGAAATAATCTTATAAATGCGTTAGAAACACATGCATGAAAGAAACAAAAACATTAAAATACATATTTAAGGGTTCATTTTCCTAACATCACATTATCTGACCTTTTCCGCTTGACTCATACCTATACTATATATTGCAAATAAGGGAAACCATGGGAACTATGCTTCTTTGGGCCTGGCTTACTTCACTTAATATAATTTTTTCCAAACCTTTCCATTTCCTAACAAATGGGGAAATGTCATTCTTTCTGATGGAGGCATAGAATTCCATTGTGTATATATACCACATTTTCTTGATCCATTCATCTACTGAGGGGCATCTGGGTTGGTTCCATATCTTAGCTATGGTAAATAATGCTGCAATAAACATAGTTGTGCTGGTAGCTTTAGTGTGGTCTTGTTTGTAAACATTTGGGTAAATGCCCAAAAGTGGGATTGCTGGATCATAGGGGAGATCTATGTGAAGTCTTTTGAGGAAACTCCATACTGCTTTCCAAAGTGGTTGAACAAGTTTACATTCCCACCAACAATGAAGTAAGGTTCCTTTCTGTCCACATCCCCTCCAGCATCTGTTGTTGTTAGAGTTCTTGATTTTTGCTGTTCTAACTGGAGTGAGGTGATATCTCAATGTTGTTTTGATTTGCATTTCTTTTATTGCTAGGGATGTTGAACATTTCTTCATGTGTCTATTGGCTATCCTTCTTTCTTCTTCAGAGAAGCTTCTCTTTAAGTCTTTCGCCCACTTATTTATTGGGCAGTTGTTTCTTTGAGGATTTGTTGTTGGGGGGTTTAATTTTTTGAGTTCCAAGTATATTTTAGATATGAGACCCTTGTCCGTTGTATGGCTAGTAAAGATCTTCTCCCAATCGGTGGGCTTTCTATTGATCTTGCCAGCTATGTCATTTGCCCTGCAGAAGCTCTGCAATCTTATGCAATCCCATTTGTCTAACCTTTCTTTGATTTGTTGTGCTTCCGGATCTCTATTCAGAAAATTTCGGCCTGAGCCAAGGAGACCTAGGGTTTCTCCTATTCCATCCTGTAATGTTTTCAGAGTGTCTGCTTTGAGTTCAAGGTCTTTGATCCATTTGGAGTTGATTCTGGTGCAGGGTGATATATAAGGATCTAGCTTTAGTTTTCTACATGTAGTTAACCAATTTTGCCAGCACCATTTACTGAAGAGGCTGTCTTTCTTCCATTCTATTGTTTTAGCTTCCTTATCGAAGATTAGATGGCTATAGGTCTGTAGGTTCATTTCTGGGTTTTCAATTCTATTCCATTGGTCCTGAGGTCTGTTCTTATGCCAATACCAAGCTGTTTTGATTACTATGGCTTTATAGTAGAGTTTGAAATTTGGTATTGATATTCCTCCAGCAGTGTTCTTTCCGTTGAGAAGTGTTTTTGCTATTCGGGGTCTTTTATTGTTCCATATGAATTTTTGGATTGCCTCCTCTATTTCCTT
Source organism: Dipodomys merriami (assembly GCF_024711535.1). Lineage (NCBI taxonomy): Eukaryota > Metazoa > Chordata > Mammalia > Rodentia > Heteromyidae > Dipodomys > Dipodomys merriami. The sequence continues at coordinate 6,756,127 of NW_027206257.1, forward strand.
GAAGAATGAGGGTGGAATTTTGATAGGTATCGCGTTGAATTTGTAGATAGCCTTGGGAAGTATTGCCATTTTCACGATGTTAATCTTGCCAATCCAGGAGCATGGGAGGTTTTGCCATTTTTTAAGTTCTGTGTTGATTTCCTTTTTCAAGATTTTAAAGTTTTCATCATAGAGGTCCTTCACTTCTTTGGTTAAGTTAATTCCTAGGTATTTTATTTTTTGTGGGGCTATTACAAATGGAGTTGCTTTCCTAATTTCAGCCACACTTTTCTCATTGTTGGCATACAGAAAAGCCATTGATTTTTGGGGGTTAATTTTATAACCTGCTACTTTGCCAAAGTTTTGAATCAGCTTGAGTAATTTGGGAGTGGAGTCTATGGGATTCTTTAAATACAAGATCATGAGGCTGAAAATTTTTTAATAGAGACCCAGAAACACAACAAATCAAAGAAAGGTTGGACAAATGAGATTGCATGAAGTTAGAGAGCTTCTGCATGGCAAAGGACATAGCTAGCAAGATCAATAGAAAGCCTACGGATTGGGAGATCTTCATTAGCCATACAATGGACAAGGGTCTCATATCTAATATATACTTAGAACTCAAAAAATTAAATCCCCCGACAACAAATCCTCAAAGAAACAACTGCCCAATAACTAAGTGGGCTAAAGACTTAAAGAGAAACTTCTCTGAAGAGGAAAGAAGGATGGCCAATCAACACATGAAGAAATGCTCAACCTCTCTAGCCATAAAAGAAATGCAAATCAAAACAACATTGAGATATCACCTCACTCCAGTTAGAATGGCTGAAATCAAGAACTCTAAAAACAACAGATGCTGGAGGGGATGTGGACAGAAGGGAACCTTACTGCATTGTTGGTGGTCATGTAAAGTTGTTCAACCACTTTGGAAAGTAGTATGGAGGTTCGTCAAAAGACTCCACATAGAGCTCCCATATGACCCAGCAATCACACTTTTGGGCATTTACCCAAAAGTATACAAACAAGACCACCAGCACGACTATGTTTATTGGAGCACTATTTACTATAGCTAAGTTATGGAACCAACCCAGATGCCCCTCAGTAGATGAATGGGTCAAGAAAATGTGGTATATATACACAATGGAATTCTATGCCTCCATCAGAAAGAATGACATTGCCCCATTTGTTAGGAAGTTGAAAGACTTGGAAAAAATTATATTAAGTGAAGTAAGCGAAGCCCAAAGAAACATAGGTCCCATGGTTTCCCTTATTTGCAATATCTAGTATATGTCTGAGTCAAGCAGAAAAGGTCAGATCAGGTGATGTTAGGAAAATGAACTCTAAGATATGTATTCAAATGTGTTTTTTTCTTTCATGCATTTGTTTCTAATGCATTTATAAGATTATTTCTTTGTTGCTTTGTATGTCCCTCCCCCACAGTATAACCCCTGCTTTCACTGTATTTGATGTCGGTATAATTTGTGGAGGGGAAGGGGAAAAACAAGTCGTTTAAATAAGGATACAGGTGGACCCGTTGCAACAATGAAAAGTACAAGTTTTCATGTGGAAAACCAACTTTACAACTTTGTTGCGGGGGGGAGGGGCGGGAAGGATTGGGTGGGGGGGTGGGGGGAGGCTGGGAAGGGATGGAAAGGGGAAACAAAGGAGGAGGCTACAATGCTTGATAAGAAATGTACTCATTATCTTGCCCATCTAATTGTAACCCCTCTGTACAGTATTTTCACAATAAAAATAAATAAAAATTAAAAAATTAGAAATCTGGTATTTTAAAATCTAATATTTTAAAATGCATAAGGCTGTTTATACTGTAATCAAGATATCTGACTTAACACAAATACATTGGCTGTTTGGAATTTAGTTCCTTGGCTAAAATTTGGGGATAAATATTAGAAATTTAAGTGTAAAGGTTAGTTTAACACTGTCAAAGATGTTACCTGTTCTGTCTGTCTAAAACTGTGTATTTCATTCGAGAACCAAGAGATAAGAAAAGGGAAAACTTAGAAACCAACAGAAGACCTGTCTTTAGGTGTGAGGAGTGAACAGGCAGAAGCGCAGTTCAGCTGGTCATGTATGGTGGGACAGGCCCTGAGGAAGTCCACAGATAATGGGACAGGCCCTGGGAGGAGTCCATGCATGGTGAAAGGGGGCAAACTGGCACAAAGGCAGTTCACCTAACACTAAAGAGTTGGCTTAGGTACGTGCCCATTCCATAGGAGGGGCCAAGTGGCCCATCTTTGTTCTGTCCCTTTTCCCTACAGATTGACACTGGAAACATGATTGTTAAAATGAGTGATGTGATGATCTGATTAGTATTGCTAAAACTGCCCCTTGGACTTAAAAAGAGGATTAAAAAGTTTATTTGTATAATGTGATTTGCTTTCAATGATGTTCTACAAGTAGTATATGTTTCTAAAAGTCATAAGGGTGTTATGTCTAGCTTCTTGGTACAGTGATGGTGATTGTAATTCTTGCATTAAGGAAAAATTGACATTTAAGTTTAAAAGTTTTAGTGTGTATCTGTTTTAAAACAAGCAGCCAAGAGACAATGAATGACACTTTGCCTCAAGATTTAAGAGATTTTTTAAAATGCAACTAAAAACTAATGTATAGAATATTAAAAAGGAGATTAATAGGAGGCTTAAAAATTAGGAATGGATTTTTGGATATAAAGTTTAAGAGTAAAATTGTTCTTAATATTTGCCTCAAAGTGCACAAAGGAAAAATTAGGATTACCAAAATAATTGCTATTCTAGTTTGCTCTTATAGGTTTTTTTTTAAACAGTTTCCAGCAAGCCCAGAGCAAAGTACAAAGGATTCTTACAAGTTTGTTAGATGTAATTTTGGCTTTTATAAGTTCCAGGTAAGAGCATGCTTAAAAGCTACTTCTATGTTGACCACCTTGTTGCTTTTAATTGGAATAAAGTGGCCTTCTATAAGACTCATTGATCTGCAAACTGGTTCGAAGTCAGCCCAGGGAAGAAAAAGGTCCCTGTGAGACTGTCACCTCTAATCATCCAGCAGAGTGCTGAACGAGCAAGCAGAGTTGCTTTGGGACTCAAAGTGGCAGAGTGCTAACCTTGAGCTGTAGAGCTGAGGGACAGCACTCAGGCCCTGAGTTCAAGTTTAGCGACCAACTAAGGGAAATGCCAATGAGGCATTTTTTCCAGTGTGGAGAAGACACTCCTGGAACGAAAGCAATGGTGGAGCATCCAGAGGTAGTAAGCCACTGCTTGGATGGCAGAAATGTCAGATCCTAGAGTCATTTGTGCATGGCCCTTCAAGAATTGATCAGAGCCAGGAGGTCATGCGAAGACAGTTTGTAAGCATGCCTAATGTCCATGACTATTTACCTCGTAAGGGACAGGAACTTGCCATCCTGTGACAGTAGTAAAAAGCTAAAGTTATAAAATGTGGGGGATAGTTTAAATCCCAACCCTTGTATGTGCCAAAAATTCTAATTGGCAATAATTTTTGAGCTGACACCAGCTACATGAAATTCATCTCCTCAGGAAAAAGTTTGTAAACCTGTAAGTGTGTTTCTATTGATATCTCTCTGAAGGTCTGCATAGGTAACTGGGGCATCATTAGAGACCACATTCCTAAGCCATCCAGAAAGATGCTTTTGCAAACCAGAAGGCTTGTTTACAAGCTACACTGCTGTAGCCAGAGAAAAGGTTTGTGCATTTGCCAAAAGTTAAAATATTGTTCTTTGTAAAATAGGCTAAGGTTATAGGTTCCTGGCTAGGTAGGATCAACACCCCTGAGTCAGCTTAAAGAAGTTACAGAAGATGAATATTCACCCATCTTCTGCTTTTAAGAACAAGGGACCAGAGTCACTTTAAAAAGTTGTGTCCAAATAGACAGAAGGAAAAGGCATGGGAAATAGTACAGGCCTGAGCCCTCTATATCTGCCTAGAAAATCAGCCTTATTAAAAGAACTATCTAGTTTAAATAGTCATCTTGGTAAATTGTCGTGGGCTATTGTCTAAATAGTCTTAAAAACTAGTGGGGTCACAGCCAGCCTAGCCTATGCAATGTATCCTTAACCAGTCTGTGTAGGAATTTGCAGCCCAGCAGGAGGTGTGACAGTCCCTTGAAGCCACTGAAAGACCCTGCTGCTGCTGCTACAGCTTGACAGTCCCCTGGAAGAAATCTACATTGTTACCCTGACCACCTCCACTGTGAAAAAAGTAGAGTGAACTGCCTGATTCCATCACCTGAGACTGCATCCTGGTTGAAAGCTGCTAAAACTGAGATCTTGTGGGACATTCTTTTGGGTGATATCCAGAAACCTTCTCTATTCCCACAGTGGATATTGGGGGCAAGGATATCACTGGCTTGCTTGCCTTAGGCACTTCAGTGCATAGTGACTGAAAATCCACTCTATAGTCACAGCCAAGTTTGGCTCTGGTATGGTAATAACCTGAGTTTGTTTTCAATACAGGTAGTAATGAGACCCAGCCCTGCTCTTAGACTTAAAATCTAGCAAGTTTCTGCATACCAGTGGTGACTTGAGGCTGCTCTGAGATAACTTGGTTCTGCAAGCCAAAGGAAAAATGGGCATTTTAAAACTCTAGCCACAAAGAAGTTCAAGGAATTGCAAACAAGAGGAGGGTAGTAAAGAAAGCCTTGGGAAAGGAATTGGGAAAAAATTAGTATCCTCTTTGGATAAAAAAGGATTTGAAAAGTAAGGATTGTCTTAAAACATTAAGTCATTGGAGTAAAGAAGACAAACCTCAGACAGTTTAAGTATGTAGTAAATGGTATGAGTATGTCTTAATATTGGAGCTTCATGAGTACTGCTGGTATAAAATTAAGTTAACTGATATACAGAGTCAGGACTGGTGGAAAAAAATGTAAGGGCCTTTGGTACTGTTAATTTTGTTACTCACAGTCGGGTCCAGTGTTGTAAACCGGCTAGGGATGTTTGTTAGAAAACGCATTAACACTGTACAGCTGATGATCTTAAAGGCTCAATATCATCTGGTACCCAATGGAGAACATGATGTGTGCCCATAAGAACCATGATTGGCCCTTAAGGCCTATCAGAAAGGGGGAAATGAGGAGCCTGAGGCCTGAGTGACTCCATCTTGAGCTAGATGTCATCTTCTGAAGTATGAGTTATGCAGCTGACCATGAGCCCGACCTGGGAATGAACAGAAGAAGCAATTCCCTGGCAACTGGGAACATAAACTATCCTTGGGGAAACCGCAGGCAGGCAGGTGCTGGAGGGCATGGTGACCCCCGCAGTCAGGCCACAGGTGGTGTTTGTTTATAAAAGGAGCCCTGCAGTTTAGCAAGTGTGTCCTTGAGACTCCCTGTGGTGCAAGCCAACCAGTTTAAAGTACTTCAACCCTCTGATCTAACCAACAACCTGTTTCTGCTTTGTAGTGCGCCAGTCATACTATAGAATTGTATTAAGAGTTTCCCTGCGATGTGTTATAATTTGTTGTAAGATGCTATGATGTATACAAAGTCCCTGCCTTCCCTAAAAATTGTATAAAAAGTACTATAACCCTGGTCTTGGGGCCTCTTAGCGTCATGGGCTGCTGCCATGTATGTGGTGGGACCAAGTTCTAGCTTGCAATAAAGACTCCTTTGCTTTTACATTGTTGATGGTCTCTGGTGGTATTTTGGGTAAGGATTTCCAAATTCGGTTTTACACTGTCTTTCTTCCATCCTGTTTCTGGCTCCCTTATCAAAGATTATGTGCCTGTAGGAGTGGATTCATTTCTGGGTCTTCAATTCTGTTGTATTGATGGAATTCTGTGCTTCTATCGGAAAGAATGGCACTACCCCATTCCTGAGGAATTGGAAAAACTGGAAAAAATGATATTAAGTGAAATAAGCCAGATCCAATTAAATATATACTGCATGATTTTCCTCATTTATAATAACTAGAATATGCCCATAAATCTAAAGTTAATCCAGTAGGTAGTAAAAGACAAATAATTATACTTGGGCATGAATAACTAACAGCAATCTAAGCATTCACATGGTGAAAGCAAGGGCAGCTATTCTTAGGAGAGGATCACAATGGCTCAATACCTATGTACATATGACCATATTGCAATGAACTCTAAGAATCAATCATGCATATGAAATACATATATCTGTATACAATTTAATAGATGTCATAAAATAACCGACTTCCCTGTAATCTCAAAGCAAAATTGTAGGTTTAGAAGATAAAATTGAGGAATGTTTTCAAAACAAAAACTAAAATATATAGAGGAAAAAGTGGGAGAGAAAAGATAAGATGAAAAGTAGAGTAGCTATCTATTGAAGAATTCATAAAAAATTTCCAAAACTATACAAGAGAGCTGGGGTACAGCTCAGTTGTAGGACTAGACTAATATATACAAAGCCATGGGTTCAATCTCCAAGAAGGCATAATAAGGTAATAAATAGTAATAATAAAATAATTACTTGAAATAAATGCTTTCATGTTAGAGAGGCCTGATTCTTAAAACAGTATACAAATTACTCTCAATTCTTGTATCCAATGACATAAAACCACAAGAATGAAGAGGAAATAGTTTTCCTTTTCTATCCTTTCCTTTAGTTTTCTGTTTTCTTCTTTTCTTTTTTCCTTTGGCACTACTGGTGCTTGAAGTTGCTAAGGCTCTGACCACTATTTTTCAGATGAGGTCTTACTTCTTGGCCAAGCCTCCTTTGAGCAATAATTTCTTACCTATGGCTTCCACAAACATGAGATAACAGGGAAATTACACTATACCTAGCTTTCTGTGTTTTTATAGTTTCTCACTTTTTTTTTGTCAGAACTGGCCCTGGATGTTGGTGTTCTAAAGTTCTGCCTTCTAATTAGCAAGCTTGGACTCAGACTATTTTCCAATGTAAACATTCGATATTGACTTCTATTTTCTAGATATCATTAAATTCTATTGAGCTTAGTATGGATCTTTATGATGTTATAAGAAGAACACAGAGAAATCCCTTGAATATTTTCCCAGTTTCTTTAAATATTTATAGAATGACATCACAAGTAGGACATTAATATTTCACAAGTGCCTTATGCAGACTTCAGTTACTTTAATTATTTTGTGCACATATTAAGTCCAATATAATTTTATCAATTCTATATTAATATATCATATTTACAGATAACGTTTCTTTACCAAAAATGAGTCTTGTCTCATGCTTCCCTTTTATAATTAAACCCACTACTTCTCTTTGTCCCATCCCAAACCTGTTTCATCCTGGCAACCAACACATTTTTTTTTCTCCGACTTCTAGCTCATGCAATAAATAAGCTTTTAGAATTTCCTTCAGATCTATGGTAGATTATTGTCAGTTGTTGTATGCCTTAATAATGTATTGTATTCCCAGAAGTTGCCTTTGGTTCTGTCATTATAGAATGTAGCACAATTCGTTTCCCATTTACCTGAAGAAAGCCTGAACTGACTAGAGGAAATAATGCTGGTATAAACCTATGTGTTTTGGCCTTTGGGTGAATGTTACATTTTATTTCTATGAGACAAAGCCTAAAGAACTCAATTCCTGTTGCATATTTCATATTCTAGGAACCTGTCAAAATGTTTTCAGAAGTGGCTTTCCCATTTGAATTCCTGCCAGCATCCAGTTTCTCTGTTTCTTGATAGCATTTAGTACGGACATTGTTGTATTATGTGAAGTAATTCTCATATATGTTTTATAATGTCATTTTAGTTTTAATGTGCATTCATTTGATGACTGATGATGCTTTTCTTGTGCTTATTTTTCACAACATGTATTTTGCTGGTTTCTACTCGATTTTTTTTTTTAACATTAGGTTTTGAGCATTTTATGTAGAGTCTACATTTGAGGCATTCTTCAGGTACAGGATTTGCAAATATTTTATCCTTGACTATGGGTACCCTTCATCATCATTACCACCACCATCATCATCATCACTATTAGTATTACTATTATTAATTTTGTACATGTATGTATGGTCCTGGGGATTGAAATCAGGGCCCCTGAGATTTGTTGCATTTTGTTAACAATTTGCCATTTGAGGGGCTGGGAAGGTGGCTCAATGTAGAGCGCTTGCCTTGCATGCATGAGGCCCTGGGTTCTATTCCTCAGCACCACACAAGCAAAAAAGAAAAAAGCCAGAAGTGGCACTGTGGCTCAAGTGGTAGAGTGCTAGCCTTGAGCTGAAGAGCTGAGGGACAGCACCTAGGCCCAGAGTTCAGGCCCCACGACTGGACCCAAAAAATAAAAAATAAAAAAAAATAAAAAAAAACAATTTACCATTTGAGTCATGCCTCACTTCTGGCTTTTTTGCTGATTAAGCAGAGATAAGATTCTCAGGGACTTTATTTTGTGGGCTGCCTTCAAACAGTAATACTCAAATCACAGCCTAGCTGTGATGAGATACATGAGCACCCTGCTCCTAAATTCTATTCACTATTTGTATACGAGACTAAATTATTTTTGACTTTTATTGAGTTTTATTGAGTTATACTATATCAAGTTTTCCTTTCCAATAATTTTAATGCCATATTTAAGTATGCTTAAATTGTCAAGACATCTTCCTTTGCTTTATATTTACATCACTCTTTTGTTTTATATGCCACTTTCAAAACCTGCTTGAAGATAATATTTGAATAAATTGTTATATTTAAGTCAACGTTCACTTTTTAATTCTCCCCAATACTGTCTAATCTATCACCACTTATTAAAGAGAATGTCATTCCACAAGTGTTTGGTTTTAAACTCTTATTAAATATTCCTTGATAATATGTATGTGGCTCTAATCTGGTGCCGTCCAGACCCATTGAGCTTTATAATCTTTCCTCTACAAATATAACAATTTTACACTAACACCTTTAATATTAGACAGAGAAATATATTCCAGTTTATTTTCTTTTGTCAATGAGTCAAGAGTGCTGGTCAGGTGTTTCAAGAAATTGTCATAAACTTATAAATAAAATTGTGAAGCTGGGTACTGTCAGCTCATGCTTATAATCCTAGCTGCATAGGAGACTGAGATCTGAGGATTGCGGTTCAAAGCCAGCTGGAACAGGAATGTCTGTGAGACTCTTATCTCCAATTAATCACCAGAAATCCAGAAGTGGCACAGTTGCTCAAGTGGTAGAGCACTCACTTTGAGCTGAAGAGCTGAGGGACAGTACCCAGGCCCAGATTTCAAGCCCCAAGAATGACCAAATAAAAGGAGGGGGATGAAGCAGGAGACAATTAAATAACTTTGCTCAAATGTATCCTCCAATCCACAAAAATTATATGTCTGTATTTACTTAGATTTTTGCCTTTATATTCAGCATTTTATAATTTTCAATGATACTGGGTGAACAACACTGAAATACATTTTGACGATGTGTGGAGATAGCACAAAGACATTAACAGAAAACAGTTGAAAAATAAGGGGCAATGGGAATGGAGAAAGACAGAAACAGGTTAATCAGGCCTTTGATCAATATGTGCATGTGCAAAATATTTCAATAAGATTTCTTCGTACAATTAATATGCACCAATTAATAAATATCTTCCAAAGGCATTGGTATTCATGTATGACATAAAGGATAAATACAGATTCTCTGGTGAAATGAAACAAAGATAGACGCGAAAATACATAATTATAGTAATTGTGTAAACGAACTAAGAAATTTGGTCAACATTCTGAGGGCTCATGGTTCATTAGACTAGAAGGCCATTGGTGTCTAAGATAATACTAAAATGTTAGACTTGAGCCTATCTTTAAGACTGCTTAATGCTAAAGTAAAATCAATAAAGGACATGTTTGGCAAATAAAGTAAAATGATCGCTTATGGACAAATGAAAATAATAATATACATATATAGTTATTTGTATATATACACATATAAATATGAAATATGCATAGGTACACATAGTATGTATAGATATGCACTTATTTAAAGAGATTTGAATCAGAAATATATTAAGAGCATATTAATGCCAATGAAAAACTTTAACCATCCTGAATATGTTATCCAAAAATCCAAATACATATCTCTGTAATAATATACCAACAACCAAAGAACATATTAAAAGATCATAGCATACCTAGACATTGCATACATATAGAGATTAGTGGAAATAGAAACAACAATAAGATAGCACTGCACAACCACTATGTAGAAATTGGAATCCTTATACATTGTTGCTTAGCACTTAAAGTGATATAGTCAGTTTATTAAACATACTGGGAATCTTTAAGATACTACACATCTAGTTGCTCTATTATCCAGCATTTTAAGTCATAGTTTTATATACAAAATAGATTTCAACACATGACCAATGAGACACATGTACAAGAATATAGATAGCAAAACCTTTTACAATAATATATAATAAAATATTGAAATGCCCATTGAGGACATTATATAATTCTATACATGTATACAAAACAATATGGCCTATCTGTCAGAAAAATTTACATGAACTTACTTGGGAAACACTAATATTACATGGGAGAAATGGATAAAATAGACTGCATTTTCTAATTAAATGAGCTTTTTAAAATTGGTACATCTGTAGTGGTAGACTATGAAGTAATGTTTGGTCAAGTGGAGGGTAGGTTGAAATGATGACAGGAAGTGACTACTAATAAATATTGGAGTATTTTGAGGGGGTAGTAATGATAAAATGTTCTAGAGCTGAAGGTGATGTTCATAGTCAACTCTTAACTTTCTATGAATCATTGTACTTTATCGAAGAATTACAGATTGCATTTGCATTAACCTTAGGAAAAATTTTAGAATAGTAGTGGGTGAATCTGAGTGTTAATTTAGCATTTAAAATCACAGAATTCTGTAATGCATAAGTTTAGTATGTTGATGAATGAGACTATCAATAAAATACGAATTGTGACATATCCTCTAAGTGACTATATATGACATTGTGAGTCAGTGAATCTTCTACAAAATTATGTAAATTGAGAGATGAGATAGGATTGAGAAGGATGAGAGACAATGATCATCAAGATGCATTGTACTGGGCTAGGAATGTGGCTTAGTGGTAGACTTACTTAGTGGTAGTGAGAAGCCCTGGGTTTGATTCCTCAGTACTACATAAACAAAACAAGCTGGAATTGGTACTGTGACACAAGTTGCAGAGTGCTAGCATGAGGAAAAGAAGCTCAAGGACAGTGCCCATTGTCAAGGCCCTAAGTTCAAGACCCAGGACTGGCAAAAAAAAAAAAAAAAAAAAAAAGGAAGCATTGTATTAAGACAGACACTAGCAGCTCATGCCTGTAATCCTAGATACTCAGGAGGCTGAGGATTGAGGTTTGAAGCCAGCCCAGGCAGGAAAGTCCATGAAATTCTTATCTCCAGTGAAATCTGAGAAAAATCTGAAAGTGCTGCTGTTCCTCCAGTGATAGATTTCTAGTGTTCATCCAAAGGAGCTCAGGGTCAGCTCCCAGGCAAAGAGTTCAAACCTCAGGAGAGAAAAAAGGAAAACAAAATAACTCACTAAACACTATTTATAAACTGCCTGGTCAAACAGCAACCCCCAATCACATACTTAAAGTTAATTAAAAATATGATTAGAATAAAATGCAAGTCATTTTAGGGACCAAACATAGATAGAATACAAAGGTTGTTTACAGGGACAAAGTAAATTTTATATCACGCAGTTTGAGTTGAAATTTGTTCTTCAGTCTTATTAAATCATTTGTGAAATTGACAATAGTGCCAATTACAGATTTATTTCCTTGAGGAAAAGGGTGAATTCTGATGTCTTGTCATAGCAAACCTTAGTGGTAAATTTTTTGCCTCTTTTTGAAGTATAACTGATATTTTAAAGTAGATTTGCCCTACTATAATATTAATTTAATCAATCATTTCATTAGGGCAATGTTGGTCAGATTTTTTCCAGTAAATCTTATCCCTTATAATAAATGAGAACATGCTGTGTCAGTCTCCTATTAATATGACAAAATCGTTTATGAAATCAACTTAAAAGGAGGAAAGATTAGTCTTGGCTTCTGATTTTATACGTTTCAGTTTATGTTTCTTATCCTCATTGCTTTGGGTTGACACAGTACCCATGTCAGGAACATGTGATGGAGTATGTATATTCGTGGAAGCCAGGAAGAAAAGAAGAGGAGGAATAGGAGTGGGAGAGGGAGAAAGAGGGGTAGAGAGAGAGGGAGAAGGAAAATGAGAAGGAGACAGAGAAGAAAAAGAAGGAAGAATAGGAAAGGACTTTGATCTTAATGTCCTCTGATCACAAGTTCTCAGTGACCAAATCTCTACAGCTGTGCCCACTTGAAAAGGTTCACCACCTCTTTATGGCAACATAGTGAAAACTAATTATTAATCCCAATCCTTTATGATTTCAGATTTAATTTCTAGAATGGTGGGTAGATATTTCTGTACAATTGTGATAACTTCTGTTCCTAAGTATTTACTTCAATTAATCAGAGGAGCTATTTGGCATGGAGTTGGTTTGGTTATACAATTGCTGGAGAGATGAATGAAATATTTAGACTGCAAATACATTTTATTTAACAGATAAGGAAGCTTCAAGAGATTTCATTTTTGATCTTCAAAAATGACTATTTCATCTAACTCATAATGACTTGAATTTTTCATAATTTTATGGCATTTATATTCAAGTTTTTTTGTCATTTATAGTGAGGTTCATTCTTTCTAGTTGAAGGAAAAATGAATACTATAACTTCTATAGAGAGTAGGTATAATATGAATTTCCTGCCATTCAATAATGTTATATTCAAATATATAGGAATAATTGGATAAGTCATAGAATATTTTGCTTTAGTTAGCTCATATTGAGATTGATTCAATTTCTAAAAATCAGTGTTGACATAAAACATATGAAATTCAGTGTTTCTCTGAAATGACTTGGTACTCAAATCTCAGAAATACATGACCAGTAACTAAGATTTCTGCATATTCAAAAAAATGTATGAATCTAAATTTTTATGTCAAAAAAGTTTAGGGTAAAAAGAATAGAAAATCATGTAGCTGCAATAGATAAAATTTAAAGTTAATGACAAATTGCTTCATTCAGCCTGATAGATCCTATTGATTTTAGCTTACATGAGAAATTTGATTAATGATCCTTTTGTCGCTTTTGAATAATAGAGTATTCAATTTGTCCAAAGATTCTGTCATTGAAACCTTTAGTGCATATTTTTTCATAAAAATGAAAAGTATTTTTCCACAGTACAGGTTCAGATTTAATAACTAAATAAATATCTAAATGTTAATTTGTTAAATTGACCTCTGGAATTCAAATAATAAGAAATTTATTTTATTCTTAGATATATTATATCTGTGCTGAATATGAGTGTCTCAAGCTTCTAATCCTTGCTTTTCTGGAAGCTGGACTTCAAAGCCAGCCTTGGCAAGAAAGTTTGTGAGACACATCTCAATCACACACACACACACACACACACACACACACACACACACACACACACACACACACACAGAAAGCCAGAAGTGGAGTTGTGGATCAAATGTTAGGGCACTATCCTTGAGTGAATAAAAGTAAAGGATAGGCCTTGAGTTCAAATCACAAGAACAAAACACGCACACACACACACACACACACACACACACACACACACTCTCTCTCTCACACACACACAGACATGTACAATATTATGTCTAAATTCTTATTTTAGTTTGAAGAAATAAACAATGACATGAAAAGTAATATTTGTTACATATCCTGCATTTTTGTGAAGTGCTTTTTAGTGGTTTTTAGTTTTTTGTTTTAAGATATAGCTTAGGTTATTAAAATTAATATTAATCTATTTAATAGTTATAATTCCTCATAACACATTGGAGTACAACATTTGGTATTTTTTCTATAGTGTTAAGAAGTATTCTGAGTAAAAAAAAGAAATGAAGAATGGAAGAAAAAAGAAAGAAAGAAAGAAAGAAACAAGAAAGAGAAAGAAAGAAGAGAGAAAGAGAGAGGTAGGGATGGAGGGAAGGAGGGAGGAAGGAAAGAAGAAAAGAAGGAAGGAAGGAAGGAAGGGACAAAAACAATTTAATTTATAAAATCTGATATTTAGCAGAACATAAATTTCATGTAAGTTAACTCTTTAGTAAATGCAAGGTTTCAATTGCCACTTCTCTGCATGTTCTCTATGCATGAATGAAACCAACAAATGAGGGATCATAAATAACCACCTGAATCTGTTTGCATCTGTAGTAAATATGTACACAAATATTTTTCTCATTTTTTATACATCATTAAATAACTATTTGCAAACAATTTACATTTAGTTATAAATATTCTAAAAATTGATGTAACCAAAGGATGTCAATGTATTATATAATGTGAACTCTGGTATTTATAATGCTAATAATATTACATTCTTCATGTTATATTAATTATAACAATTACATTATGTATTTTTTCAGAGAAATTAGCATCCTCTAATTTTGGTGTCTGTGGGAGTCCTAATAGCAGACGGTAATTAAAATCAAAGGAGATCTGTATTTCTGAAAGCAATTAACTCATTGGAGATTGTTCAAATACATCAGAAGGGCCTTAGAAATATTGCACCATGTTTACATGATTACCTATGATGTGATTCAAGAGCCACTAAACAATCGTACTTCACTTTGCCATTACTATAATTATTCCCATTGTTAAGAAGAATCATTCACATAATTTACACGATATAGGTTTGTCCTTAAGTTATTATTTCTTATGAAATAATATCCAAATGATACACTACACTAAGAGTTAAAGCAAAAGTTGCAAAATATATTGGACGATGTAACTACTTCCAGATACACATTTTGAAATTGTATTCCCTGTCTGGTGACATTAGAATCAACTTTTCAGAGATGACCCTGAAATAATGATCCTGATAAAAGAAGCCCAATATAACTACTCTGCCATGTGAACGTCCAGCAAATAAATTATAATGAACCAGAAAGTAGACCCCCCATAAGACAAGGAATTGCTTTGAATAACCATTTTTATAACCAATGTTCAAGCTTCTAGAGTATGGGTAATATACTCCTGATGTTTTTAAGCCACTTACGTTGAAGTATTCTCTTATAGCAGCCCAATAGCTGACAAAAAGCAAAGGAATTTTTATTTAAATTTCAAATTTTCAGAAAAAAGATTCATAATGTTTTATTATTGGAATTTGATTCTCCAAACCTCCAGGTTAAAAATATTTTTAAATGGGAATTGACTTAAGGTTAAACTCTCTATTCAACAATCATAATTAAATTTTTGAATATTTTAATATCTTTAACTACTTGTACAAAGGAGTTGCCATTCACTGAAACAGTTTATGGATACAGAGCATCTTGATCAATTTCACCCATTTCAACATTCTCATCCATCCCTCCTAATCAAGCCCAGTCTTTACGTATCTCAATATTATGTTATGTATGGAATTACTTGCCATTTAACAAAGCAGTTTATGTGTACAATGCACCTGGAAATGTGTTACCACTTCAACATCTTCACCCCAATTTCACACTACCCCTTGCTTTGTATATTTCAATTCTGGGAAGTATGCAATGGTTTCTTGCCTATCCTTTTCCCCTTCAATTTCCTACCCCTCTCACATTGCCCCCCACTGTCCTCTCTTGCACTACACATTTACTGGCATTTATTTTGTTGGCTTTGACTTAATCTTTTAAGAGAATGATAATATTTTCACACTACATAGACTCTGACACTTCAGATAATTCATTTGTATCTGTTTGCATACCATCCAGTATGTTTAATAAATGTTTATAAATTTACATTTAGAAGCAGCTGCTATCTACCACAAGTGAGGAAACCTAAGTTTCTCTGGGTGCAGTTAATTTCACTTAACATTATTATTTCTGCGTGTTTCATTTTCCTTAAGAATGGTACAATATTATTGTCTCTGATGGATGAATGGAATTTGAATATTTATGTGTATATATGTATGTATACATACATACATACATACTTGTAAATAGCGATCAATAAAAGTATATACGTCATATAAATATAATTGTTTTTTATCATTAAGTCAATTCAGGGATTAAGGTGTGATAACTTATAATGTTGCTTTCTATTTAATAATGCTCTTTATTTTAACATTAAAGTTGTAAGTAACACAATTCAAGTCCTAGTGAAATTTGTTTTTTTGTTTTTGTTTTTGTTTTTTTTTGTCGGTCGTGGGGCTTGAACTCTGGGCCTGGGTGCTGTCCCTCAGCTCTTCAGCTCAAGGCAAGCGCTCTACCATGTGAGCTACAGCACCACTTCCGGTTTTGTAGTGGTTTATTGGAGATAGGAGTCTCACGGTCTTTCCTGCCCGGGCTGGCTTTGAACCGCGATCCTCAGATCTCAGCCTCCTGAGTAGCTAGGATTACAAGCGTGAGCCACCAGTGCCCGGCGTCCTAGTGA